>NC_061119.1:104349153-104428277 GCF_002878395.1 Capsicum annuum
GGTCTGCAGGTCCTATATGCATTCCATAGATTGACTTGGTAGGTTCTAGGAGTCATATTTTCATCTCTTTTTCACTTCTCAAACATGCTTTAATCACGACCAAGCTGAAAAACATCTCGGATCTCCATAATTGCTCCAAAAAGTGGCCAAAAATACTCTTTTCACCTTTTTTCAAGCAATGACCATACAAAACATGATTTCCTGTAAAAACATACCCAAAAGAGATCATATCTAACAAAACAACCATATAAACTTGCATATTTTCCTTGTTTTAAGCATCGAAAGTGCTATATTTCTATAGCACACCAATACCTCAACTTAGAACGTTTGTATGTCCTCAGAAAACAAAACATAAGAAAAACAAAAACTATGCTTAACTAGGAGAAACTAATCTATTCAAGGCAGTCAGTATCACATTAAGTTCAAATCACAGCACCCCACCCAATCTCACTTTTCAAAACCAATTGTGTATGTACACGAAGAATAACAATATGACACAATGGGATCAAGGTATGACAATTACATTAGCAATAGAAAACAACTCGTATATACAAATTACTCTATCAAAAACAAGCAAATAGCTAGCAATATGATTCAAGCCCTCATAATAGAGATGCCCCACTTATTCATGTGCAATAATGCTTGTCAATGCAGGGACGGTCACGAGACACTTACACTCACCAAAGAAGTTAATGTCAATAAATGTCAAATATCATAGGTTTGCCCTTATTTTCTTTACCTTAGCATTCAGATAGTCAAGTACGGATCACTATAGGACTTTTCTCGACTTGTAATGTAGGCTTGAGAGCTGGTATGATACATATGGACATATAAAGTGACAAAGCCTCCTTGTCACTACATTAACCTTAGGGTCTCATTTACTAGCTAATTTCCTTTTTATTCTACCCGTATTTCTACCATTTTATTTTTATTGCACATTCAGGTTGGGTGTGGTCTTTTATGCTTTATTTTTATCCTTTTCATAATTTTTTCTTTTATTTTCCTTTTTCTTTTCTCTTCTTTTCTTCCACACCCAGCCTTACTAACTTTTTCTCTTATTCTACTCTTCTTCATACCCATTTTACACTATGCACCACTATGATAGCCACCCTCAACTTAGGCATTTTTTCTGAGTTGAGGTGCATAATATCCAAGGAGGAATAGGACCAAAATAGGTTCATTGTACTATAAATGGAAAGGTGAATGGTGAAACCAGAAAAATAGGCTATAAGGGTAAAAATATGGATCGAGGGATATACTTTATACATGGAAGGTCATTTAGGCTAAAAATGGACTAAACTTAAAAATGACCTATGATACTGTCCTAACCAACTTTCCTTCAACCTAGGCAAGACTAACCAAGCATTTTCAGAATTCGACATACAAAGGGAACTTAGTAGTATCTCACTCACACATAGCATAGAGTCAATATCACCTACTAATACCTATCCAGTTCATACAACTGTTTAAGTGATTATCATGTCCCTAATCCTAATGCCATAACAAGATCAACATAGTTCATAGATATAACATTCACACAGTTCTAAAACAATTTTTTTTGAGTGGTATCAAAAATTAGTCAAAATATGACTACTGCCCTAAATACTCAAAATCTCCTAATTACACAAAAATAACACAATATGAAGAAAAACACAATATGACACATAATTATCCTGAACATGTCGATTCTGCAATCATACTGTAACCAATAAGAAAATAAGCAAGAAAAAAAAACTACGGCAACATGGTATGCCTACCCCTAACTAAAAACTGTACACTATCCTCAATGCACTAAAAAAAGTAAAATAGAGGGAAGTAAGAACATACATGAGATGCACTAGGTGACCAAATCATGAGCATCCCTAGATGAGAGCATTTCAGTTAGTGGAGGTAGTGGTAGTGGTGGTTCTCTACTAGTGGAAGCAACCATTGTAATAGATGCATGCCTCTGTTCATCAACAAATACAATATCTACTGAATCATGCCTAACACTTTGAATGACCTGGTCATATGTCATATCAGGATCCTGCAAGTCATCTAGGGAACCTCTCTTTGTCCCAACCCTCGAGACATCTACATCCTCCTACATGAAGAAATCAAACTATCTCAGTAAACGTGGAGCTGATATCTAGACCACCTGGATTATAACTAAGGGAGTGGCGGCAACACGGTTCTCTACTAGAGAGCGTACCTCTGCTCGTAGTATATCAAACTCCTCCCTTATAAGGGCAAGATTTGGTGTAGTTCCTCTATATATCGGGCCATAACCCATCTTTAAAACTCATCGAGCCATGTCTGGAAATCAGCACGTAGCCCAAATAGTAAGTACTCAATCCAGCCTTCCAGCGGGCCTCTGGCTGGTCAAATCTAGTCCTAGTCTCTATTCTCATCTGCTTGTAGAGGGTAGTTATCTCGGTCTTAATGACCCTCACTCTGGCATCGATGGCCCTTTGGCTTTCTACTAAGATCTGCAAACACTCACTAGATATAGTAATCATACCTAATGCAGAATCTGAAGTGGATGGGCAAGTCGACACTAAAGATACACCAGCTGGCTCTAAGGTCAAAGTCGGGGCTGAAGAAGTAGCCTGAGTGCCCTAGACCTGTGTACTTAAATTAGGGGTCTCTCTCTTCTCCTCTATCTCTATGTCACCACTAATACCCATATCCTTATAATGTGCCTTAGTAGGTTCTGTGGAAACTATCAGGCCCTCAGACTAGGCCCGTGGTACTGCTGTCTGCTGTCTAGATCTCCTAGAAGTTCCTGGATATGTTAGACCCTTCATAGTTCTCATCTGTGCAGTCGCTGATGCAGCTACCCTTTGAGTATCAATAACCATCATAATTGAAAGTATAGATGGAATCACAATAAGAAGAAGTGTAAAAACTATAATCATAACTGAATTAATGGACCACAATCAATACAGAAGGATCTTGGAATCAAAATATATTTCTAAGTATCAAAAGAGGGTAACTCTGACTAAAAAAATACATAAAGGGTATTTATAGTACAAGAGGAATCCCAAAAACCATAGCCCGATTGAACTAGGAGAAAATTGGGTCGGTTGCAACCTGTGCTCTGTACCTGTAGTCTGGCATAGGGCGCAGGTAGTACCAGCGGACCTGACACAGGGCACAGCTACAAATAGCAGGTATAATTCTTGCAACCTGACTCTCAGGATTTCAACCTCTGGTACCTGCTTTGTCCACCTGCAGTCTATAGGTCCTATATGTGGTCCGTAGGTTGACTTGGTAGGTGTTGGGAGTCATCTATTTAACTTTGTTTTCACTTCTCAAATATGCTTTGATCATGAAAAAGATGAAAAACATGCCGAATCTCCTTAATTGCTAAAAAAAGTGGCCAAAACACCATTTTCACCTTTTTTATGAACTAGCATACAAAACAAGATTTCCTGCGAAACATACCCAAAATATATCATATCTAACAAACAGCCTTAGAAACTTCCATATTTTCCTCGTTTTAAGTTTTGAAAGTGCTATATTTCTATGGCACATAAATAGCCAAGATGGACTCTAGGGAACTCACACTCTGTTCACCCTATGACTCAACCAATACAACTCAGAATGGCACCCTATGACTCATAGGATCCAATCATAGTAAACACAAAACCCTTTAGGGGTATACATCGGACATCCTACAATTTGCTCCCAGCGACTCATAATGAGTCTTTACGACTCTTATTGAGACATTCGTTCTTAGAGAATAACTTAGTCACACATATAATGTTTAGGTTACAATTGGGTCCAACGAATCATCAAAACTCCCTACGACTAGTAGGGTAAATCATAGCCAGGGCAGTGACGATAGAATTTTAGAAATTTTCAAGGGCCAAAAACACGGGGCATTACATACTCCCCCTCTTAGGTTATTCGTCCTCAATTCACAGGACCAGACACTTACTAACATGATTTTAACCCAACCAAAACCACACTTACCTTTAACGAAGATAGAAAACAATGATACCAAGGAAATTACAATTTCCTTTTACAAAGTCAGCAAATAAGAATGTCAAGAAATACATATACCTCACGCATGATTATCAAAAACTGGAAATAAGAATGGAAACTTGGACTTTATGTCTTTCTCAGCTTCCCAAGTATCTTTCTTAACATTTTGGTTCCTCCAAAGAACCTTTACCGAAGCCACATCCTTGGTCCACAATCAACTGACTTGCCGATCCAAAAATCTCAACCTAGACTTCCTCATAGGATAAGGAATCTAAAATGCCCACCTTTTCCAAAGGAACGACCGTCGAAGGATCACTCGTACACTTTCTCAACATCCAAACATGAAACACTAGATGAATGGAGTTCAAATTATAAGGAAACTCTAATTCATAAGCAACACTACCAACCCTCTTCAAAACCAAGTACAGACCAACATAACGGGGACTTAGCTTTCTCTGTCTTTCAAATGACATCACTCCTTTATGGGAGACACCTTTAGGAACACCCAATCGCTAGTATTACATCCCAATTCCTTTCGCCTCCTATCTGCATCAGACTTTGGAAACTTTGGGTGGTCTTAAGCCTATCCCAAATCACCTTCACCTTCTTCATGGCTTGGAGATCCAAATCAAGGCCAAATAACTTATTTTTACCAACCTCAATCCACCCAATAGGAGGCCTACACCTTCTACTATACAATGACTCAAACGGAGCAATACTAATGCTAAAGTGATAACTATTGTTGTAGGTAAATTCTAAGAGAGTAAGTGGTCAACCCAACTACCACCATAATCAAATACACAATCCCAAAGCATATCTTCCAAGACATGTATTGTCCTTTCTGCTTGTCTATCTATTTATGGGTGGAAAGTGGTACTAAGGGTTACCTTAGTCCCCAACCTTGCTGGAAGGACCTCCAAAAGTGAGATAAGAACTGAGTAACTCCATAAAAAATGATAGAAACTGGTGCACCATACAACTTCACTAACTCTTGGATATACAACTTTGCATAGTCCTCAGCAGAAAAATTTGTCCTCACTAGCAAGAAATAAGCGAACTTAGTCATCCTATATGCAATGACCCAGATCAAATCAAATTACTGACTAGACCGCGGAAGATCGGTAATTAAATTCATACAATTTCTTTAGTAAACCCACCAGGCCTTATGTGATCCACCTTTACTTGCTAACACACCATGCACTTAGCCATAAAATTGGCCACATCCCACTTCATATCATTCCACCAATAAATCTCCTTGAGATCATGATACATTTTTGTTGAACCAAGACGAATAGTATAATGCGACTCATGAGCTTTAACCAAAATTCTCTCCCACAACCCATCAACATCGGCAACACATATTCTACCTTGGTACCTTAAGATACCAACACTACCAATCTCGAAAACCATAACCTTCTTCCTACCCACATCATATTTGATTTACATCAAGATAGAGTCCAATACTTACTTCTCCTTTCCATCCGCTCCAAGAGATAACTTTGCCACCTCTTAACCAATCGCACTACTATCCTTGAAATCCAAGAGAAGGACACCTAGATTAGAAAAACGGTGAATTTCCTTCACCAGATCTCATTTCTCCTCATCCACATAAGATAAGCTTCCCATGAACAACCTGCTAAGAGCATTAGAACCTACGTTAGTTTTACCTGGGTGGTAGTGGAGACTAATGTCATAGTCCTTTAGCAATTCAAGCCACCTCATTTGCCTGAGATTTAGCTCTTTTTGAGTGAACACATATTTTAGGCTCTTATGATCAGAATAACTGTCTAATGGACCCTATTCAAATAATGTACTTGAATATTTAATGCAAACACCACATCTAACAATTCCAAATCATAAGTCAGATAATTTTTCTCATGAATTTTCAGTTGTCTAGAAGCATACAAAACCACCTTGTCATGTTGTATCAACACATAACCTAGTCCAACCTAAGACGCATCACAAATAAACCATAAAATCATCAGTACCCTTAGGTAGTGTCAAGATCGGAGCCGATGTTAAATTATCCTTTAACTTCTCAAAACTACCCTCATAAGCATTATACCACAAGAACTTCCCCTTCTTTTGAGTCAACTTAGTCAATGGGGCAGCAATAGAAGAGAAAGTTTCCACAAACCTCCTATAATAACAAGCTATACCATAGAAGCTCCAAATATCAATTGGTGTCGCAGGTCTAGGCCACTTCTTAACTACCATAATTTCCTGTGGATCCACCAGGATCCCTTCACTAGAAACAACATAACCCAGATAAGTCACAATATTTAACAAGAACTCACACTTTGAGAACTTTGCATACAACCGCTGATTTTTCAAGGTTTACAACACAAGGCAAAGGTGATCAACATGACATGCCTCGCTCTTAGAATACACTGAAATTTCATCAATAAACACAATCATGAACAAATTAAAAAAATGGTAGAATACCCGATTCATGAGATCCATTAATGCTACTAGGGCATTAGTCAAACCAAAGGACATTACCAAAAACTCAAAATGACCACACCGGATTTGAAAAGTAGTCTTAGGGATATCCACCTCCCTAATCTTCACTTAATGTTATCCAGACCGAAGATCAATTTTTGAAAAGTACCTATCACCCTAAAGCTGATTAAATAGATCATCCATCCTCTAATGCAAATACCTATTCTTTATAGTTACCTTATTCGATTGGTGGTAATCAATACACATCCGAAGGGAACTATCCTTCTTATGCAAAAATAGACCCAAAGCAACCTATGGGACACACTAGGGAGAATAAAACCCTTATTAAAAAGATTTTTCAACTGCTCCCTAAACCCTAAACCCTTTCTTTAAACTTAGCTGAAGTTATCCTTTAAGGAGGCACAGAAATAGGATGAGTGTTTGGAAGAAGATCAATCCTTAACATTCACTAAGTGATAAAGACACCCTTTAGAAACTAATTTTCAGGCTTTAAGATACGAAATTAGCCTCCCCTTAGTCACTAGGGAACTACCTTCCCACTCGATCACTAACTCATTAGGAAGTGAAAACTGACCCTTTGAGTCCGACAATCAAGAGAATCATAGCATAAATACAACCAATCCATCTCCAAAATCATATCAAAGTCTAATATGCCCAACCCCATCAGATCAAACAAGGTCTCCCTACCATAGAATGACATCACACAGTTCTTATAGACCCTGTTGGCAATAATGGTGTCACCCACCGGAGTGGACATAGAGAAGGGATCCGAAATACACTCAGGATCAAAATCAAAATGGATAGACACATAAAGGGTCACATAAGAGAGAGTAAACCCGGATCAAGTAGACATTATACATCATGAGATAAAAGTTTGAGCATACCAGTAACAACATCGGGGGACGCCTCAAAATTTTGGTAGGTAAAAAGAGCATATAAACAGTTTCGTCCAATGCTGGAGCCAGAAGAAGAAGTAGAACCCTTTAGTGCAGGAGTTGATGAAGTAGCAATAGGAATCTTATTTGCTCCAGAAGCAACCCTAGAAGTACATTCCCTCCACATATAGCCTTTTTGACCACATTTACAGAACTTGTTCCTCCTCTCTTCATAAACACCATGATATACAGGACCACAAAATCTACACAGGAAATATGATAGAGGTGATTGAACACCACTAGCCTGAGGCTGGGCACCTTGTGCCCTGGAACTAACACTATTCTTTAAATAGTGATCACCTTATGGCTTCAGATAAGGAGAACTAGTTGTAGAGTAAGAACCAAAATTTCCCCACTTCTTCTTAGACCACTTTACACCGTCCTTACCACTTACTACTGACCTACACCCTAATTCAAATATCAAAAATTCTTATTTTGCCTTCTCTGCTTGCTTTTTCTTTTCCTTTTCCACTTGTTGCATATACACTACAAGTCTAGGGATGTCCATATACTTGTTCCACATGGCAGCCTTGCTTTCTAAGATCAAATTATGGGACAACCCAAAGGCAATCTTTCTAATTCTATCCCTCCTACTAGATACTAATAATGGAGTATAACGCAATAATTGATGAAACTTTAAGGAATACTCCTTTACTGTCATCCTGTCTTGCTTCAAATTTATGAATTCCTTAGCCTTTACCTCCTTTAACTCCCAAGGAAAGAAGTAATCAAGAAAATTACTAGAGAAGTTATCCCACAAAGTAGACTCAAAATCATCATCGCTAATCTACTCCCGCTCTTTATACCATTAGTATGATACATCCTTCAACTGATAAACAATGAACTGTAAACCCTCTGTATAGGTAGCATGCATGAACTATAAACCCTCCGTATAGGTAGCATGCATGAACTGTAAAACCTCCGTATAGGTAGCATGCATCACACGGAAGATCTTTTCTATCTCATCAATGAAATTTTAAGGATCTTCCTCAACCCTAGAACCAGTGAAAGTCGGAGGACTCTGCCATATAAATTGACCAACTCTAGTGACTTCAAGGGATAGAGTGACAAAAATAATAGCTCAGTCTGAGAGGCCACCAACTAGGTAAGCAAATAAATCATAGGCTAAATTAAGCATTAGACGCATCAACTTGAGGTACCCGAGAAGGGATAGGGGCACCGTCGGAGCTTCATTAGGCCAATCAAAAGTAGCAACCCTAGATCAGGTCTAAACTCCTTAAGTAGGATGAGCTTTATCCATATTGTCCTCAGATGGGATAAAAGAGTTTCGACAAGCATTAGATCTTCTTGGAGGCATTATCTAAAAAGCAAGCATACTAGAATTAGAGGATATTAAAGACCCTAGACTCTATAGCTCAAAATAGAACATTAAGAAAAGAAATATTCATAAATGCCTTGTAGCCTATTCCTTATAAGTATGGTGTGCTACACCTATAAAAAGACTCTACTTGACATGACTTTGTGGACACTCAATGATACTAAATCTAGGTTATGATACCAACCTTATCATGACCCAAACTAGGACATGCCATGATGGGCATCTCAAGTCCCACATGGATCGGATACCACCCCCATACCTTACCAAGTGAACACAACATCCCCAACATTGGATGAGTTAAGAACATATAACAAGATAGCATAAAAATAAGCCTAATGATATTTAAATCATGTCTATAACCGATAATTGGTAACCAACAAAAAAACCTACCGACATCACCCAAGTTCACAATAATCAAACAAAGCCTTACAAGAAAAAAATCAAAATCCAGTCTTGGTCGAGATATGTCCCCAACTCTAACAATGATAATGAAAAGTTGATGAAAATGAAAACTATCAACTCAAATATAAGAATGGAAATAGATGAAATGCTTAAGCTTACTAGAGAATGAAAGCTCACCACTTCACCAAAACAAACTGACAAATTGAGCTGACCCACCTAACTTTGCACATAAAAGTAGAAGTATCTTTTATGCCTACATAGCATGGGGATACAGTATCCATAGATGGTTAGTTGGGTGAACACTAGCATGTAACTAAGGGATAGGGGATAAAATGATGTAAAGTCTAGTCATTTTAATACTATATGAATTACATCCTAATTCTTATATAAGTAATATGTCAAGATAAGGAACAAGGCTTAGCATGCACTTTTAAACTTAGCATGGATTATGTAGCTCAACAATTATAATATAAGAAGGCACCCATGAGCTATGTGGGCCCATCTCTCCCCATCTAGTAGGGCCCTAGTGCATGTGGCTACACGAACTAGAGGGTATACATATGCACTATTAGTGGCTTGAACCTTCTAACATATCAAGGTGACACAATCACCAAATCATATTATATAATATAGGGTACTCGAACCTCTCAATCATATGATAATAATATAGAGGGACTCAAACCACCTGATCATTTAGATCCTTGTATCGGCAACCACTGTTTCCAGTATTGGTCCCTCAAGACCTCCACTTTTATGACTCAACTACACAACCCTCATTAAGCCCAATTAAAATAATTAGCACATCTTTTCATTCATTGAATCGTGATGCACATTTAGGCATACATTTTTGGGATCTTTATAACAACTACACTTGCAATGTAACTTCAAGATATAGAGAAAATTTCATTATTTGGGAAATTGATGGCCTTGTTGGTTTAATTATACATTATCTTGGGAAATTACACAACCCATAAGGTTCAATTCAAGATCATTATGCTTCATTAACCTTTTACGTCATGCAATACTTTAAGTGTAGTTTAATGTGTGTATTTTTGATATTCAAAACCAATTTCACAATATGGGATTGAGGTTATAACCATTTCAAAATTCATAAGTTGGGGAAAATCACAATCACCTAGTTCATTCACTATGCCCATGCACTCCACAAGTTCAAAACCAAAGTTAAAGCATTAATAATCATGTCTAAACAATGGGAAACATTATTCATCAACAAGCATTCAAGACGCTCAGCCTATGTTTCAAAACCAACATCAATACCATATGAAAAATACTTTAAAACATATGATTTTAACAAATAGCAATTAGAGGAGAGTAACAATCCTGAAATACTAAGTTTTAAGAAAAGAATTCAACCCTTGAGCCCTAGGATAACCTACTCCTTAGAAACCCTAAGTATCTTGCTTGAGATACTTAAGCGAATTATGAGAGTGTTTAATTATGTTATGAATATAAAATAACCCCCTGGACTGATTTATGAATGTGGGGTTTTAATTTGGTAAGAAGGAAATTGTCTAAAGTGCCCTCAAATTAAAAGATGAAACTTAGTGTGCGAATGAAAGGAGAAATCAATACTCTAACACTGGGATATCTCACAAGTCACCAAGAGATCTAATGATGAGTAGAAAAATAAATTTGACCATAACAAAAAAATTAGGAAGATCAGACTAGACCTTTTCGATGTCGGAAGCAGGTCAGAATTCTAGCTTTCGTTAGTTACTATGAGTCACTATATGACTCATAGGGACTCGTTACAACTTGTCACCATTAGTTATAGCCAATATAGTATCCAGGGCACTCATACTCTATTGACTCTATGACTCAAGTAATACAACTCATAATGAGACTCTACGACTCGTAGGGTTCAGTTGTAGTCAATACAGAACCCACTTAGGGTATACACTGGACAACCTACGATTTGCTCTCAATGACTCATTATATGTCTTTACGAATCTTAGTAAGCCACTCATAATCAGAGGAAAACTTATTCAAAGACATACTATTTAGGTTATAATTAGGTCCAATGACTCATCACGATTTCCCACGACTAGTCGGGTAAGTGTAGTCTTTCAAAATTTTTCAAGGAATAAAAACTTAGGGCATTATATTTGCCTGATAGGTAAATAAAATTTAGGATTGATCTTCACCCGACATCTGTCCTATCTCTATTCCTCTTTATAGAATGGATCTGACTAAATTGAAGGAGCTAAAGAAGAAGTTGAATGATCTCCTTGATAAAGGTTTAATTCATCCTAGTATGTCCCTGTTATTTCTCCTGTACTTTTTATGCATAATAAAAATATATCCTTCTAGATGTGTATAGACTATCGACAGTTTAATAAGGTTATGTTAAAGAATAAATATCCTCTTCTTAGGATTAATGATCTCTTTGACCAGCTTCAGGGTTCTTTATTCTTTTCTAAGATTGATCTTCATTTGGGTTATCTTTAGCTGAAAATTATGAAAGTGGATATCTCTAACACTTCTTTCTGAACCTGATAGGGTCACTATGAATTTTTGCTTATGTCCTCTAGATTGAATAATGCCCCAGCTGTATTTATGGACCTTATGAATCCTATTTTTAGACAGCTCTTAGATTTGTTTGTTATAGTATCTATCAATGATATATTAGTGTATTCTATGAGCAAGGAGGATCATGCCAATTATCTCCAAATTGTATTGTAGACTCTTAAGGATCTGAAGTTGTATGCCAAATTTTCTAAGTCTAAGTTTTGGTTGGATGTTGTGACTTTTCTTGGTCATGTGTTTCTATATAAAGTTGAGGTGGTTAAGAGGTGGCCTAGACCCAAGACTCCAATTGATGTTCAGAGCATGTGGGGCTTGGTTGGTTATTATAAGAGATTTGTGGAGAGTTTGTATTCTATTCCCGCTCTATTGACCAAATTAACTCAAAAAGGGTAAATTCTTATGGTCTGATGCTTGTACAGGTACTTTTGAGAAGTTGAAGGATAAGTTGACTTTAGCGCCAGTTTAGACCCTACATGAGGGTACTGATAGTTTTGTTGTGTATTATGATGTGTCCCATATGGGAATGGGTTGTGTGTTCATGTAGTATAGTAAGATTTTGGCTTATGCTTCGAGGAAACTCAAGGTTCATGAGGAAAATGATCTAACACATGACTTGAAATTATTGCCTGTGGATTTTGCCCTGACGATTTGGCATCACTACTTATATAGGGTTCATATGGTATTTATTAATATCATAAAAGCTTACAGTATATGTTTACTCAAAAGGAGTTGAATCTCAAGTGGAAGCGGTGGCTTGAGTTGCTCAAGGATTATGATATGAGTCTTCACCCTCATCCAAGTAAATCTAATATGGATGCTGATGCTCTTAGCAAGTTTTCTATGGGAATTTGTCCTATGTTGATAAGAAAAAGTGATAATTGATGAAGTACATTCACTGGTTAGCTAAATTAGGAGTTCGTCTCTTGGACTCCCAAGATGGAGGTATAATTGTTCAGTAGATGGTTAAATCAACTCTTGGTGCTGAAGTAAAGAAGAAGCACTCTTTGGACTATATTCTTATGCAGATTAAGAGCGATGTGGGTCAATAAAATATTATGGCCCTTGAGATTGGTGGTGATAGTACTATGAGGTACTAAGGCAGGTTATATGTTCCGAATATTGATGGGTTGTGTGAGAGAATTATGACTGAGGCTCATGAGTCAAGGTATATAGTTCATCCGGTATTGAGAAAAATGTATTATGACATAAAGAAGATCTATTAGTAGAACAACATGAAGAGAAATATGGCTAATTTTGTGGCTTAGAATATGGTTTGTCAGCAAGTAAAGATTGAACACTTGAGGCCTGGTGGTATTTTTTAAGAGATTGAGTTGCCTGTGTGAAAGTGGGAGATGATTAACATGGCTTTTATTATAGGTTTTTTGTGTTCTTGGAATTAGTATAATTCAGTTTGGCTCATTTTAGGTAGGATGACTAAGTCTGCTTACTTCTTTCCTGTGAGGACTAACTACTATAGAGAGAATTATGATAAGTTATTTATTCAGGTAATTGTGAAGTTATATGGAGCGCTGATTTCCATTATTTCAGATAGAGGTACACAATTTTCATCTCACTTTAAGCTTTTGTTTCAGATAGGTTTGCAGACTAGTGTGAACCTTAGCACCACTTTCCACCCATAAATGGATGGAAAAATGGGAAGGACTATTCAAACTTTGGAGGATATGCTAAAGTCTTGTGTAATTAATTTTTGAGGTAATTGGGTGGATCACTTACCTATCATTGAGCTTGCGTATAACAACAGTTATCATTAGAGTATTCAAATGGCTCCATTTGAGACTTTATATGTTAGGAGGAGTAGATATCCTATTTGGTGGTTTAGGGTTGGTAAGACTAGGTTGTTCAGTCCTAACTTTGTTCACCAAGCCATAGAGAATGTAAAAATGATTAGGGAAAGACTTACGACTTCTTAAATTTGCCAAAAGTATTATGCAAATGTGAGGCAAAGATAATTGAAATTTAAAGAAAGCGGTTAGGTATTCCTAAAAGTCTCTCCTATGAAAGGAGTGATAAGGTTTGGGATGAAGGGGAAGCTCAGTCCCCATTATATTGGGCAATATCAGATCTTAAGGAGAGTTGGGAATGTTGCCTTTGAGTTAGATTTTCCCATGATTTTAGGTTCCATTTATCCCGTATTTCATGTTTTGAAGTTGAAGAAGTATGTGGGTGACCCTTCCTTAATAGTGCCTGTTAAGGGTATTGGTACTTCAGATTCCTTGTTGTACAAGGAAATCTCGACATAGATTTTGGATAGGCAAGTTCGTAGGTTGAAGAAAAAGTATATAGCTTCAGTAAAGGTTCTTTGGAGAAATCAAAAGGTAGAAGAATCTACTTGGGAAGCTGAAGAAGATATGAAAGACAAATATCCGTTCTTGTTTCCTGTGTTGAATGAAGGTGCTTAACGTATTAGTTATTTTTCCTTGTATGAATTTTTTGAGTTTATCATTTATTTTGATATATTCTTGCTATTATTGTGCTAAAAATGTCCTAGTTCATCATTTAGGGACGAATGATCGTGAGGAAAGGGGCAATGTAAGACCCTTAAAACTTTGATGACCTTCTTTTTGACCTCCCCGTGTCTAAAATGTCAATTTTTGACTTGAATTGTATTTTAGTATGTTAGTAGCGTGTCTCAAAAGAGTTATAGACTTTTTAGAAAATATTTGGGGTCATTTTGGAATTTCGAGGTAGTAAGGCTCTGCGATATTGCCATGTCACGGAGGATACCCTCCGCGATATTGATGTGGCACGAAGGATAGTCTCTGTGATATTGCCATGCCTCGCCAAGGCCAAATTTTTGTGTAATTTTGTTTCGATTCATTTGGGGTGAGGGGCTTTTGGGTCTTTTTACTCCTGCACTACCTTTAAACTTAAAAGTGACCCCTTTTCATCAGTTTTAAAATATCAAAATTGTCCACTCTCTCTCAAAACTCAAAACCCAAGAAAGCTTTAGGATTTCGTTATGCAATCACCATTCGAGCTCCAAACTCTGAATTACTTTCAAATTTTTGTGTATTTAAGGCATTCATCTCTTTCTTATAACTTATTTGTTAAAAACATGTGTTTAATTGTTACCCACTTGAATTTAGTAATTGGTTTTACAATTTGGTTGAGGGATTTTGGATGTTTTTTGGTTGAATTATTTTTCCATGGTTTTTATGGACTATTCTTATTTTGAATTAATGGTTTTGTACTAATTGGGTGCATGGGAAAGGTGGATTGGAATGAAGGTCATGATATTCCCACAAATTGATGATTTTGGTTTGGAATTGGTATTAACCTCAACCCCTTTTTATGAATTAATTTTGACATATGGATATATGTATATTGAAACCATTTTTGGAACTATTACATTGCATTAATGTCTAAATGAAATACAAACAGTTTTGGAAAGGCCTTGGTGGCCATGTTTTGATTTTAAAATTGATACTATGGGGGTCGTGATATTCCCTCAAATTGATTTGATAAATTATGGGGTCTTGGCTTTCCCCCAGATTGATGGATAATTGGAATGACATAATGACATTAACCTGCAAGCATAATTGGTATGACGATACCCACAATATATGCCTTAAAGGATGATTCTTGGTTAAATGAAATGGGAATGTGTAAATTTTTAATTGGGATAAAACGGGGTTGTGTAGCTCTCCGTGAAGGTTGAGATCTTGAGAGACTGATACCAGAAAACCATGTTTGCTAGTGTGGGGGTTGGTCTTAATGACTGTGTGCATGTGTCACACTTTATATACATTTGTATCCTCGATTAACGTATGGTCGAGGGAATTTCTTGGTCTTTCTGGATACCTCCAGTTCGTGTGGCTGACACACACTAGGGCCCTTTCGGTGGAGGGAGCCAAACCCATATAGCTCATGGATGCCTTTAATGATGGTTAAAGCTATACAGATTAGGTTAATGATTTTTAACTCTCATGCTAAACCTTGTTCCATATCCTGACATCTTTATATATATATATATATATATATATATATATATATGAATGTTTGCGTATGATTTTGAAAGATTTTGGACTAATTGGATCATGGCATTATTTTACCCCTTATTCCTGAGTTACATGGTAGTGCTCAACCTGCTAACCGTCCTAGTATGCTACATTATTTCATAATGTAGGGTTCGTAGACATTTCTTTTACCCCTGTGCAGTATTAGGTGGATTAAACTAGCTCACAAGTTGCTACAATTATTGCACGATATTCTGCTTCTGCATTAGTTTGAGCAATCACACTCTAATTTTTTTACTCTTTTAGGACACCAAATTACCTCTTACTAAATCACATTATCTGGATGTAGAACATCTATCAGAGGAGGATCCTTTCCAATCAACATCTGTATGTCCAATGATATGCTCATTGCCTTAATCTTCGAAGAGTAGTTCTTTACCTGAAGATGAATTTATATATCACATAATACGAACAACTGCATCCCAATGATTATCATAGGGTGAAGTCATAAACTGACTTACAACACTGACAAGAAAAAATATGTTAGGCCTAGTCACTGTGAGATAATTCAACTTTCCAACTAATCATCTTTACCTTCGAGGCTCACTAAGTGGCTCTTCATATCCTGGTAGAAGTTAGATCCATAGGAGTGTAAATGTGTCTAAATCCCACCATTCTGGTATCCTAAAAAATGTATAATGCATACTTGTGTTCAGAAATAACAATACCTGATCTTGATTGAGAAACCTCATTATCTAGAAAATATTTCAGTCTGTTGAGGTCTTTAATCTAGACATGCTGAAAGAGATGTTTCTTCAAATTAGTGATGCCATACAGATCACTACTGGTGATAACTATGTTGTCAATATAAGCCATCAAATAAAAACATAAATTCAGTTTAGAATGCCGATAATACATTGAGTGATCAACTCAACTACAAATTATGTCAAACTCCTAAGTTACTGATACGACCCAACCCCGGGCTGTGTCGTTATGGCCATAGCAAGTCCAACCAGGATCGAGGACCGCCCCCTGTTACCTAATCCAACCACCTACATCCAGCCTTAGATGGGCTAAACTTCAAGCATATAACAAGATAGCATAAATGCTCTCATGAAGACTCTGGGATAGGGTCACAACCGTGAATGACCCAACCGAGACCAATCATACCAAATCAACCATACAACAATACCAACCAAACCATAGGCCATAACCACAGAGAAAACCAAAACATAATGCGATAATCAATCCCAAAATGTAATACGATGGAACAACCAACAATATCATCCAATGATGTCATTCCCAACACAGTTACTAATGCCAAGGAAAACACCAACACCGATCCCTCCCATACCAACACCCATAAATATAACAAAGCTTCTATCCGAAAGGGTAAATGAATTCGGTTGGGACATTCCCCAAACTATGGCCAAAACCATAATCCAAAATAAAGTCAAAAGGTCCAAAGATATCCATAACCTAAAATGATGCCTTCCGAAAGGATGGAAGCTCACTACTTAAGTACAAATGTTGTCCAGAGTCAATCACTATGTAGGAGTCTAATGGTTGATTCCTGCATAGCATGGGTATAAAACTGCCAGTTGACGGGTTAGCTAGTGACTTCTAGCATGAATCTCAGGATAAGGATAAAATGATGTGAGTTATAAAAACCAAGTAAAACCATCCAATGCACAAACCATACACACATATATATATAACCATGTTGGGAAGGGTTTAGCATACCTTTAAAACCTTTACCTGGGCTATGTAACTTGGCCGTCCAAAACTATCCACGGGCAATATGGGTTAGCTCTCCCTACTGTAAGTGCCCCAGTGCGTGTAGCCGCACGATCAGGGAAGTATCATATGGGATGACTAGTACATCCCCTAATAGTGTGATATCATGAACACGGTCCACTATGACCAATCCTCATATCAACAAATACTAGTCTCCAGTTTTGGTTCCCCCGGGACTGCTACCTTCCATGGTTTTGATACAAACCCCGCCATTAATGCCCAATTAAAACCATTTCCAAATAACCATCCAATCCATTTACCATTTTATTAATCAAGGTCAATATTAGTGGTATCATCATACCATTCTATTACTTGCAAGAAATATCCATTGCCTAACCATTAAGGTTAAGGGGACTTTCTAGTTCCCTTTCATATACTATATTAAACCACTTGAGAGAATTCTATATTCCCCACAAGCACAACTATTTATCCTTTTTCAAACAATTTAAAGCTTTATTATAAGCTGAAAACAAGAAAGAGTTTCTTTAAAAGAAGTAAATGCAAAGAATATACCTTTATAAGCATTTTATCAAACACCTTGGGGGAATAATATAACCAAAACCAATTCCAAAAACCATTAAACCATTACCAAGCAATCCAATTGTCCAAAACCACCATTAATGCAAATAAAAGCATAATTAAAACCATAGAAAACCATAACCAAGCATTTGATATCAAACCCCCAAATAATATATGAAAACCAAAATCATGAAATAGTAAGACCATGAAATCAATCATATAAACCATGCCTTTAGTTGAAATTACAATAAGGGAAGAGAATCATGCCTTATACCGAAGACTTGATGGAAAGAAATCACCAATACAAGCTCCAAAGCAATCCTTTAGTGGAAACCCTAGCTCTCTTGCACCAAAATCTCTTAAGAGAATTATGGAGTGTTTTAGAAAAGTTTCTAAGTGTTAATTAATAGAATAATAGGGTAAATAACCTCCTAAGTGCATTAGAAGTCGTGGGTCCTAATTAGGGTAAGTAGCAAAATGTCCAGAATACCCCTACTTAAGTTGCACAAAATCCCATCACACGGAGACGACTTACCCATATGAGTCCTACCCCTCCTATACGATTGGTTTCTACCACTCATATCTAAGCCTCAACCTTGTATCAGACATTGTCTAGTATATGACTTATCCAACCAAGTCGTGATCACGACATATGATTCTTACCCATTTCCCGTATCCCTAGCAGAATAAAATTCCTTGAGGATCAAACACTGCCCACTATACGAGTCCCTAATACGACTCGTACCAATCCTTACGACTCATACCCTTCAGCCATAACCATTGCAGTGACCAAAACCATCCTAAAAACTAAAAGTTGTCAACATATGACATGAGCATACCACTTGTACCCCACCATATGGCTCATACCCATGAGTCGTATTGGGTTCGGAGAACAGAAATTCTAAGAAATTTTTTAAGGGTCAAAACCCAGGATGTTTTAGTCTCACCTACTAGGAACATTCATCCCCGAATGATGGACAAGATAGGGGTAACCACACGCAGAGTTATTTGATTTATTAAATATATTCCCAATCTTGATCAAGTTTCAAAAACAAAGAGGCAAAGATATTAATCTTTCCTTTAGCAAACTCAAAAAATAAAGATGTATTCAAGAACACATACCTTCCGCACGAATCCCAGGAGCAGAAAATAGATGCAGATACTTGGACTTCATGTCCTCTTCTCCTTCCCTAGTATCTTTTTCTACCTTATGGTTCCGCCATAGAATCTTTACTAAAGCCACATCCTAGGTTCGTAACTGATGAACTTTCCTATCTAATATCTGAACTGGGAACTCTTCATCAGACAAAGAATCCGAGATACCCAATATTTCCAAAGGAACAATCGAAGAAGGATCACCAATTAACTTCCTCAACATAGAAACATGAAAGACCCGATGAACCAAACTTAAGCTAGATGGAAACTCCAACTCATAAGCAACATTGCCAAATCTCTGCAAAATCACATAAGCTCCAAAATACCGAGGACTAAGTTTTCCTTTTTTACCAAACTGCACACCTCCCTTCATGGGAGACTTCTTCAGGAATACCCTATCCCCGGCCTCAAACTCTAAGTCTTTGCGCCTAACATCTATATAGGACTTTCAAAGACTCTGGGCAGCTTTAAGCCTATGCCAAATTACCTTCACCTTCTCCATCGCTTGATAAACCAAATTTAGGCCAAACATATTTGTCTCCCCAAGCTCAAGCCAACCAATAGGAGATCTACACCTCTTACCATACAACGCCTCAATAGGAGTCATGCCAATACTCAAATGATAGCTATTGCTGCAAGTAAAATCCACCAAAGGTAGATACTGAACCCAATTTCTACCACAGTCAATCATGAAAGCCCTAAGAATATCCTCCATTATTTAAATAGTTCTCTCTGTTTGCCTATCTGACTACGAATGGAAAGAAGTACACAGACTAACCTTAGTCCCAAACTATTTTTAGAAAGACAGCAAAAAGTAAGACGTACACTATGTACCACTATCAGAAATAATCAAAACAGGTACTCCATGCAGCTTCACAATCTCCTGAAGATACAACTTTGCATAATCCTCCACCAAAAAGGTAGTCGGCACTGGCAAAAAGTGTGCAGACTTAGTCATCCTATCGATATGACCTAAATTGAATCATATTGATTTTGAGACTGAGGAAGATTGGTAACGAAGTCCATATTTATCACGTCCCACTTCTATTCGGGTAAATCAATCTCTTAATACAACCCTTCTAGCCTTATGTGCTCAACCTTAACCTGTTGACATACCATACACTTGGGCACAAAATCAGCCACATCTCTCTTTATGTTATTTTAGTCGAGTCGGGATGAACAACATAGCGCGACTCATGCTCTTTACACAATATCCTTTGCCCCAACCCATTGACATCAGGAACACATTACCTCCCTTGGTACCGTAAAGTACCATCACCAATGCTCTCAAACACCACTACCTTTTTCCCACCAACGTCACTACTGATTTTCATCAAGATAGGATCCAACACTTTTTTCCTTAATATCCATACCAAGATATGATCGAATCACCTCTTACACCATCACACCACCATTGTTAGAGTCTAAGAGACGAACTCTAAGATTATCCAAGCAATGAATATCCTTCACTAATTCTCACTTCCTCTCCTCTACATGAGGTAAACTTCCAATGGACAACCTACTAAGAGTATCAACAACCACATTACCCAGTATCAACAACCACATTAGCCTTACCTGGGTGATAGTGAAGACTCATATAATAATCCTTGAAAAGCTCAAGCCATCTTCTCTACTTGAGATTAAGCTCTTTTTGAGTAAACACGTACCGAAGGCTCTTATGATCAGAAAAGATATCCATATGAACACTATACAAATAATGTCTCCATATATTCAAGGAAAAAAAACCCACCAATAACTCCAAATCATGAGTAGGATAATTTCCCTCATGTACCTTCAACTGCCTGGAAGGATAGACAACTACTTTCCCATCCTGCATTAACACATAACCAAGACCTACCTAAGATACATCATAATGAATCATGAACCCATGATTTCCCTCTGGCAAGGTCAGGATTTGAGCCAAAGTTAACTTGTCCTTCAACTTCTCAAGACTTCCTTCACAATTATCCGACCAAGAAAACTTAACCTTCTTCTGAGTCAACTTAGTCAATGGAGTAACTATTGAAGAAAATCTTTCCACAAACTGCCTATAATGCCCAATTAAACCTAAGAAAATCCGAATATCAAATGGAGTCATGGGCTTAGGCCACTTCTTCCCCATAATAACCTTCTGCAGATCCACCATGATCCCTTCACTAGAAATCATATGACCCAAGAAAGTCACAACGTTCAACCAAAACTCACACTTAGAGAACTTGGCATACAATTGTAGTTCCTTTAAGGTATGCAACACCACATGGAGGTGATTAACATGATCCACCTCACTCTTTGTATAAACCAAAATGTCCTCAATAAACACAATGATGAAGAGATCAAAGTACTACCTGAACACCTTATTCATCAAGTCCATAAATGTTGTCAGAGCATTGGTCAACCCAAATGACATCACTAATAACTCAGAATGACCATACTGAGTATGAAAATCCATCTTAGGGATATCCACCTCCCTAATCTTAAGCTAATGGTACCCCGATCGAAGATCTATCTTAGATAAGAACTTGGCAACCTATAACTGATCAAACGATCATCCATCCTCAGAAGAGGATGCTTGTTCTTGACCTTTACCTTGTTTAACTGCCAGTATTCAATGAACATCCAAAAGGAGCCACCCTTCTTGTTCACAAACACACTAGTGCACCCCATAGAGAAATACTAGGATGAATAAACCCCTTATACAGAAGATCCTTAAGTTGCACCTTGAGTTCCCTCAACTCAGTCGAAGCCATTCTGTATGGAGGAATAGATATTGGATGAGTGTATGGAAGCAAATCAATGACAGACTATATTTCTTTTCTAGAGGAACACTAAGACGATCATCTGAAAAGACCTCTGGAAACTCATTAACCACGGGGACTGAAGACAAAGAATGACCTTTCGAGTTGGAATCTTTAATCTAGACCAAGTGATAAAGACAGCCATTGGAGATTAACCTTCGAGCTCTAAGATAAGAAATGAACCTCACCCTAGGAACTAAGGAATTACCTTCCTATTCTATAACTAGTTCACTAGGGAGCATAAAGATAACCTTACAGGTTCGATAATCCAAAGACACGTAAGAAGAATGAAAGCAATCCATACCCAGAATTACATCAAAATCTACTATATCAAACTTAAACAGATCCGCCAAGGTCTGCTTTCCACCAATAGATACCACACACCCTCTATAGACTCTCTTAGAAATAACTGAGTCACCTATTGGGGTAGAAATAAAAAAAGGATCTAAAATAACGTTTAAATCTAAACCAAAAGATACAACCACATTTGGAGTCATATAAGAAAGAGTGGACCCTGTATCAAGCAAATAATATACATTAGGAGAGAACAGCTCTAACATACCTGTAATGACATCAGGTCATGCCTCAAACTCATGTCGGGACACCAAAGCATATAGTATGTTCTAACCAATACTAAAACTAGGAGCAGTAACAGAAGTAGATGCCACACCACTAGGTGCAAGAGTAGAAGATGAAGCCATAGGAATTTTATAAGCCCCTGTAGTAGCCATGTTAACCGAACAATCCCTGAGCCGCTGGCCTACTTGGCCACACTTGATGAATTATCCCTTCTTTATTCACAATCTAAACTTAGAAAAAATATGAGCATGCAGAGCTGACATGGAACTAGCCTCAGGTGTCGCAATCACGGTCCTAGACCGCGATCGCGATCTTTACTCACAATCGGGGTAACTGAGGATAGGTCTCTGCCAGATCAAAAATCCTGCATTTCTAATTTTTATTTAGGCAACTCCAAGATCTTAGTCTAAGAACTTTAATGATCAATATAGCACATCTTGCATTATTAAAATGACATCAAAAGATATAATATGTGTTTAGTGCTTTCAGGACAACCTTATGGATAAGTATGATCATATCTGATTCATGGCTCTCGAATGCCACACTCACTACTACAATGATCTTTCAAAGACAAAGTTTCTCTTGGAAAAAGGGATTTGTTTGGAGAATGTACCAGAGAATCTGCTGGCCTTCCACGACAAACTTAAAGCCACAGGGTGGAAGTGCTTTACCTCAAATCTATGCCTTGCAAATGAAAAATGGTTTCATGAATTTTATGCCAATACCAATGAAATATACTTTTTAGACCCACTCAATGTGATTGTAAAGATTCGGGAAAAGCCAGTAAAAGTTGGGGCTAAGCAAATCAATGATGTTAATGGGCTCAAACAAGAAAACATGGGTGAATTCTAAGCAAATGGGAGTAAGTCAAGGAATTAGTTGGCACGACAGCTATATCTCGGGAAGAAAGTCTCGTGGACCAATAGTAAAAGAAATATTTCCCTGAATGACTTCACTTTCGAGGCTCAAATATGGTTGCAGATCATTTGTAGCCTAGTGTCTCCTTGCACTCACATGACAATAGTCCCTAAATTACGTGCTCATATGGTTCCTTGTATTTTAGATGGTATCCTAGTGGATGTTGGTCAATTCACGATCAATGAAATAGATCATTTCAAAAATCAAGGTGGTACGATCTCTTTTACGTCTCTTTAATTATTGAATTTTGCAAGAGAGCGGGGGTGGAAGAGTATGTTTGTAATACATGGGTGTATCCTAGTGCCCCCATCTACCTATTGAGGATTCGAGGAGAGGGTGAAACAGGCAAAAGTAAGAAAAGAAAGATCAACTAGAAGGAGCCAACCTATTACAAACCTGAACATCATAGGCAAACCACCATTGGATCTCTTGAAGAGATTAGAGCTAATATTGGAACCATTAAAGAGCTTATGTCTAGTATACCTCATGGACCGGTAGACTTACACCACCCATTACTCATATGTGTTGCATGCCGATTATGACGAGTACAAGAAGGACCAAAAAAAGCAAAAAGCTACTATTGATCGGCTTGAGAAAACCTTCTTATCTTCGGCGGTATCATACTGGGACCTGAGGAGCACACATGAAAAGATGACCACAAGTGAGAAAAAGAGGAATGAATTCTTTATCAAGATGTAGAAGGGGTGAAAGGCCTATGAAAGGTCCTGAAACCTCGAACTAGGCTTCCTATGTCTTGGGTGGACAGTGATTATGAGGCCCTGGATGAGTGGCTAGATCTTGAAGAGGATGGTGATGATGTAGGGTCCGAGAGTGATAGCACCCTTGATTCAAATTCTAGGAGAACCCTTATCTCTTTAATGTTTGATTATTTATGCAGTGGGGACACTGCTAACTTTTCTGCTCTTTTGGATATTTTTTTATTCTGGTTGAAATATTTGAGCACTCTGATGGTGCCCACATCTGCATTGAGTAGTTATTTTGTTCTTGTTTAGTTAATTTGTGATTTTGGTTTCTAACCATAGATTCAAGGAAAGTCTGAGTACCTGTAACATCGATGATTGGGATTCACATTTATGCCCATTGGTGAAGTCTGAGTAACCATATGGAAGTTCGTCTATACTATAGTTTACAATGTAAGATGATAGCTTGGGTTGTTGCCATAATTAGCAAAATTATTCTTGGTATGGGTCCAAAAGCAAACACCCCCATCCATCTGAAAAAATTTGCAAAAGTTAAAGGCATGGATGTGAGCGACTTTGTGAAAACATTCTTTCTCTTTCTTTGACTCTAAAAGTTGATTGCAGCAAATTAGGGATACCCCACCCTTGTCTCAAGAAAGGAGAACAATTGAACCCCCTTAAAAACATTCGTATGCCGTGTGTATGAGCTTAATTGTATTTATCTCATGTGTACTTGTACCTTCTAGAACTTTCCCCGTTAATCTTTCAAAGCTAAATTTTTGGTTGTTCTTGGTCGGTAAAAGGATCAAAGACCATATTGTAATTTTGGAAGTCATATTTAGCCTAAAGAGCCTACCAATACATAAGATTTACCCCTAGTCACCCTCTTCGAGCCTTTGAAATTTTCTTTGGCAAATGCATTACAAGTCGTGACCCTTCTATTCATTTGCTATTTAACTCTATCCTCCTTAAACTTGAGAATACAAATTGAGGCTAAAAGCCTAGGTTAGGGGTGGTGTAAAGAGAAATAAGTATATTTGAGTCATAAAGTCTTAAGAAGGTTCCTACAATCTTGAGAAAATAAAGCTTTTTGGATTTGATTAAAGGAAAGATCCCATATAGGAAAGAAAGGCTTTATCTATGCACAAAAATTATAAGAGAAGAGAAAATGAGGAAAGTGGGAAGACCAAGAAAAATCAAAGAATGGGAAAAATAGTAAAGTTAAAAGAAGTGTCCCATTAATCAAAAAAAGTGTTGAGAATATGATGTAGAAGTTCACGGAGGGTATAGCCTTATTGTCCTAAATTGCTATCCTATCCTACCCTAAACTTACATTACAAGCTCAAAAAGCCCTTTGTGATTTCCAATCAAGTGTGGTCATTGTAGTGGCGATTGAAAATAGGGGCAAGCCTTTGGCATGGTACTTGTAACATGTAGAGTTCTTTGAGAGAGTGAGTGATTGTACTTAAATTTCCTTGTTGCATAATCGATAACTAGGTGTGTGAACCTTTCTTTCTTTTAAGGGACATGAGAGTTAGTTAAGGTGGGTGATTTTGTCATTTTCCACTCAATGACATAAGTGTATGTAAACATGATTCTAGCTGACTTGCGAGTCACTTCTAGAGTGTTAGTAATTGTCACATAGTCGCTCCCCAAGATACAATGCATCCTTCATCACTCTATTTTATGATGAGGGATATTGTGAATACTTTTCTATCCATGTGTGAAAAGGTTTTTGTGGTAACAACTAAGTTTAAGTTTTCATGGTCATTGGGAACATAAATAAGGGTATACATGGAAAGGGTCTTATGGAAAGAGGTAGTGTTGTTTGAGGACAAGCAAATGTCTAAGTTTAGGGTAGTCATGATTGGTAATACGACCACTCATTCGCATTAATCATGCATGCATTCTACCATGTTTTGTATTAGAAAATGAGACATATATGGATTAAAGTGCACTAATACCCATATTTTGTAGGTACAAAGTGGAGAAGGTGAGAATATGTGGAATGGAGCTAAAAAGGGGGCAAATGGAAGCAAAATGAGTGTTGCTGGAAATCTGAAGCAGTCAGCCTCAGTTATCACAACCGAGCTCCTCAGGCTGTGGTCGCAGTCAATCCAGTTAGTCAGCAAAGCGCGATCACAGAACCTAACCTCAGTCGTGTAACCACAGTCGCAGACAAACACACGTAATCGTGGAACAGTAGGAACAAGACCAAGGGCAGATTTGTAAATTGTCATGGATAAATCCCAACTCATATATGATAATGCTCAAACTACACCTCTCTTACGAGAATGTAAGCAATCGTTGTCAATATACAACCCAACTAGGTTGGGGTTAAATCCCACAGGGAATATGGTGTGAATTTAAGTTATCTACGGGTTAATCAAATAATAGTGATCAGATTCCTATGAATGGGTTTTTTTAGGAAAGTTAACAAATAATTACTTCTCAATTCGGTGTTCGAAATCAATATGATAAGTAAAACCAGAGTTATGTTCACTATAGGTGTTTGGGATTTGACAGACGCTAGTAACGGTTCAAGATTCTTATGGTAGGTAAGAACAACAGACTATCCTTGTCGAAGTTATGTCTAAATGTTTCTCAACCTATTTAGACATTTAACCATCTAATTCTCTCAAACTTAGGTAATTTATATTTTATAAAAGGATGTTAACTCAAGTTAATTAATCATGTTATAGCATTAATTATTAAATAAAAGTTTGATGCTTCCAAGTCCCTATTGATAATTAACTTCTTACTAGGGTTGATTTCTTATCTAAAGAAAATCACCAGTAAGAAAGGCCTATTATTTGAAACCAATACTCAGAGGGTAAAATGATGGAATCAACAAGAAGTTTCTACCACCGTTAGAATCTTGAACACTTAGTTAAGTTACAAACCCAAACCCATAGATCTCATAACTCGGGTTAAGGGAATTTAGATACTCATAATAAAATAATCAAGACAACAAGTTGAATTCATAGTTTGATATATTAACTTACAACAAGATGAATAGCAACAACTGTTTCTAAGATTTGATTCATAGTAGAAAATCCCAAAATAATTGTAATAATCTCTCCAAAAATAATTGTAAAGTTCAAGTCAAAAAACTAGAGAGAGGAGATTCTCAAAATGTTAGTTCCCCTATTCTTATTTGAAAACCCTAACATATGATTTAAATACTTCAGCCTAATTATGAAAACAAAATCATACATAACAGTATTTTCTCGGACAGGCGACGACGTATGATGGCTTATCAGAGTCTGACGACTTATCAGGATTATCGTCAGCTCCTCTTCACTTTTATCAATCTCTGCCTTATGTTGATAATGAGACGTGATGGCTTATCAGATATGTGATGACTTGCCCTAATTGTCATCGCTTTTTCACTTTAAATCCCATTCCCTTCCTAAGCCTAATGACAAACCTGATGGCTTATCACACTTCTGACGGCCTATCACTGATGTCATCACGAATTCCAGCTAAAGTTTATTATCAGTCTAAGCCTAACGACGATCCTGACGGCTTATCACACTTCTAACAGCCTATCATAGATGTCTCCAAAAATTCCAGCTGAAGGTTATTCTCTGTCTAAGGCTGACGGCAACTTTGATAGCTTATCACAAGGGTGATAACTTATCAGATAAGTCGTCATCTATACTTCCCTCTCTACTTGCTCAGAAATCAAATCTTTTACTTCCATTATTGCTGGTTCTCTTGTATCTTGACTTTTACTGCAATATCAAACAGAAAACAATCAAAAATAACAAAAGTTGATTAAGACTCTGCAATTATTCTTAGTTAAAAGACTCAAATGTGTTAGCATCTGCTCACACATCAACACCCTCAACTTAAAACAATTACTTGTTCTCAAGCAACTAAAACACAACCAAAAGGATACAGAGTACATTCGGCAGTCAACCATCTATATTTTCTCTACGCATCTTCACCATCTCCAAGGTCAATTAATTTAAAAACAACGACTGTGCATATTATTAAAGAACATTAATGCGACACACAGGAATCAAGATATGGCATCAGTTAAGCAACAACAACCATGCATGTACCAAGATGACACTCTCCAAATAAGTTAGCAACTAGCAACATAAACAGTATGCCCTCACTATAAAGAAGTACCACTCCACTTACATCACATATCAAATATGTAACTATGGGGACAATCAAAAGACACTCACTCTCCAATGAAGTTCCAATCAATGTATGCCAAATACCATAGGCTTGCCCTTATTTTTATTTCCAAGATTTTCAGACAGGTCAGCTAGGATCACTATAGGTCTTCTCTTTGGCTTGTAATGTAGGCTAGGGGTTGGTATGATACTCGATGATATTTAAAGTGACTAATCCTCCTTGACACTACACTAGCTTCTGGGGGTATCACTTATTAACCTTTTTTATTCTTCTTTTTTCTTGATCACACATATTCAAGATGGGTGCGGTCTTTTCTATAATCATTTCTTTTTTATTTTCATAATTTTTCTTTTCTTGCTATTTTCCACTGCACCTAGTTTTTAATTGTTTTCTTTTATTCTACCTTTCTTCATACTCCTTTTACATCATACACCCATATGATAGCCACCCTCAACTTAGGCCATTTGCCTAAGTCATAGTGCATAGTGTCCAAGGAGGACCAGGGTCAAAACAGGTTCATTATGATATAAATAAGACGGTGATAGGTATCATACAAAAATAGGCTATTTAGGATAAAAATAAGGATCAAGGGATATTATGCATACAGGGAAGGTTATTTAGGCTAAAAGTGGGCTAATATCAAAACGGCCTATGATCCTTTCTTAACCCCTATCCTTCAATCTAGGTAAGACTAACCAGGAAAGTTCTGGATTTAACATATAAAGGAAACTAAGTAATATCTCACACGCACATGGCACACAAATATAACACAAGTTACTACTTATCCAGTTCATGCAATTGTTTAGCAATGATTATCAAGTCACTAGAACTGATACCATAACAAGATGCGCAGCGGTCACAGTTAGATGCAAATCACACAGTTAAAAATCAAACTATTAGAGAGGTGTTTACAAAATAACAAAACCATGTTAACTTCTTTAGGTACTTGTATTTCTCCTAGTCAACTACAAAATGTTACAACAACAACTTACCCTACACCCTTAACTTAAAATAAATGAAAAACTAAACTAAGGTTTAGGGTATACCTAGAGTAGATCAAGCACGGGAATCATGGGTCCCTGACCCTGCTGTTGCATCCTCAGTTGCCTTATCTCAATCATGAGCCTTCCTCTATTCTAACACATCTGTCCTATTAGTTGTTGGAAGCCTACTAGTTGAGGAACCTATGACTCTCGCTCGTAGGGCCTCCTCCCATTTCTCATTGTCAGCTAGGGACTCGATCATAGCCTTCTTTGTCTCCTCTTTTTCATTATTCTTTTGCACCTTCTTCTCTATTTTATTTTTCCTTTGCTTCCTGAGCAGTGGCTCCTCCTCCTTATAATCGGATTACTCATCGAAGAGTCTCCGAGGTGCACTCCCTTTTGTCACTTTCTTTAAAGGTTTGGGGCTTTTTCCTTTGGGTGCCATTATAAGACCGATAGCTAAAGGAAATACTTATTTAGCACTCATGACTATCCAACTTAAGAAGTTCAGTCATTATAATTCCATATCCCTCAAAAGAGGTTCAAAGTTGTATCAGATCAAAGTTGTAATAACATGTTATGATAATTCATCACAAATATAATAACTTATCATTCGTGTCGTCAGCCTTAAACAGAATGGCCTTATTTTTTTCAACTTTTGACGACATAGTCTGATAAGCCATCACAAATGTGATAGTTTATCAAACACGTCGTCAGCTTAGAATACAACCTCCAACTTAGTTTTAGTCTTGATTATCAATCCACCTTTTTCTTAGAATCACATGGAGTTGTGTTCTTTAGCTAAGCCCTAGGTTTTTATGCACAATGCAGCACTATACATCCTAGATTCTATTTTTTACACAATGGCAAGTTAAGGTTGCCTCAATCCCTTTGAAACTAAGATTTACTTTAGTTGCATCACTTACCTAATGAAGAGTAGAGTTGAGTTATAAGTATACCTGATAGGAGACTTCACTTGGTTATGCGAGTGAGAGGAAGTAGTAGATGAAAGAAGAGTTCTTAATGCTGACTTCAAACCCATACTTCATAGGGAAGAATATTTTTCTTGTTTTACTTAGGAATTAATTTTTAAAAGAGTAAGTAAATAAACTAAATCTGGAAGAAAATAAAACTTAAAGAAAAAAAAGGAGATACGGGGAAGGTGAAAAGGTTTGACTGTGGGTCGGGTTAAATTTTTTAGTATTTGGACAAAAGATTACCTGATAGCTTATCAAATGTCTGATAAGTCATCGCAGATGTCGTCAACCTTAGGCAGAGTGTTTCCTTCTTTTAGATTTTCTGACGACATATCTGACAGCTTATCACAATTGTGATAATTCATCACATCTGTCGTTAGGGTTCCTTGGCTAACTTCATCAATTATTACCTAGACCCCTACATACCTCTTCAGTTCATTATGCTTTCTATCTAAATAAATTAAAACAACTTGCATTTAAAAATAAAAATTTTGGGTTGCCTCCCAATAGAGCCTCATTTAATGTTGTGACATGACTAAGTTATCTAGACAACTCAGACTTAGTCAAGACACCATACTGCTACCTCTTTCCCATCTTCATAAAATACATCCATGATTGAGAAGACACTCATCTTCTTTTGCTGTGCCATGGATGAGTGCATTTCAAATCTTTCTTCTTTGTCATTGAACCTGAACTTTAGCTTATTCATCTCTATGTCCACTACTACTCTCCCAATAGCAAGGAATGGTCTACCTAAAATGATGGGTACTTAAAAATCCACCTCACAGTCCACGACTACAAAATCAGCAGGGAGTATAAAGTCGGCCACTTTTAACAATACATCATGTAATATTCCTACTGGCTGCTTTACAGACCTATCCGCCATTACCAACCATATGTTTGTCGGGGTAGGATCCCCCAAACCTAGCTTTTTATACACAGCTAGCGGCATCATATTTATGCTTGCCCCCAGACACACAGGGCCTTAGCAAAATTGAGAGACCCTATTATACGTGAAATAGTGAATGTTCCAAGGTCATCCTTCTTCTGCACTAAGGATTGTGTAGAAATGGCACTACAATGGTGGAGATTATCCTTCAATTCGTAGCTCACCGCTCTATTATTCATCACAAGGTCCTTCATAAATTTAGCATATCCAGGCATTTGCTCGAGTGCCTCCACCAAAGGCACATTTATCATTAACTACTTTAGCATTGCCATGAATTTACTAAATTTCATGTCGTCAACCTTCTTCTTCAATCTTTCAGAAAAGGGAGGTGGTGGTCTTGGGAGAGTTTTCACTACTACTTTATTTTCCTTCTCCTTTCCTTTTTTGGAGCATCATTAGAACCATCCAGTTTCCCAGATTCTACTGGACATTCTTCTTCAAGTTTGTTATCTGCTTCAGTCATATCTTCAAATCCACCTTTGCCCATAAAAGGGCCAGGTAATATCTTACCAATTCTAGTGGTAATTGCCATACATGATCCATCACTTTGTAAATTTTGAACTGTATCACTTGGTAATGTTTCACTCTTTCTATGGTTCAATGCTGAGGAGAGTTGGCTCATTTATTATTCCAGCTGTTTGATCAAAGTGGAGTGCGAGTTTACAAACAGACTCATAGAGGACAGATCGGTCTTCATGATAGTCACCCCTGAGTTGGTAGCCTTTGCCCCCTTTAACAATTTAGCCATCATTTCCTCCAGGGATATTTTTTTAGAACTTGTTGTAGCAGCATCATGATTTCCAGTAGGGATATATAACCCGCTCTTATCATTATTTCTCCTCTAATTACCTTGCTCCTGGTTCTTATATCTAGCCTTGTCATAATAAGTCCAACCTTGATTTCCTTTGCTATTGCCTCAGAAACCCCCTAATTATTTACATAGTTTTCCTTTACTTCTGAGTCAGACTCCACTTTGCTCTAAGATCCCTTAGCCTTCACTTTCTTAGTTTTATCAGATAGTAAATGCTTGGTTAACAAGTCCATCTGCATTTTTAGGTGAGATATGTCTTGATCACGCTCCTCATCTCTTCTGCATTGTTTCGTAGTCATACAAATAGAAACAATGGAGCTTGCTACCATAGAGTCCCTGGTATGCCATGCCCGACTCTGTTTGGTCATTCTCTCAAGAATTTATATAGCCTCTGGGAATGTAAGATCAAAAAACAAACCAGAAGCAGCATTATCTACAATTGGTTTTGTCATAGAGTTAAGAGCCTTGTACAAAGTCTCCATCAAGTGTATGTTCGTAATGTTGTGGTTCGGACACTGCATTATTTTCTTTTTCTAATCTCTCCCAGCTTTCATGCAAGGCTTCAGTTGGGAGTTGTCTGAAGTTGCTGATCTCTTCCCTCAACTGTACCCTCCTGGAAGGTGTAAAGAACCTTTCTAGGAAAGCTTTCAACTACCTCTGATTGGTTATAAAATTGGGTGTCAGCTTATTAAGCCACAATATTGCCTCCCCAGACAGAGACAACGGAAATAATCTCAAACTGATAGCATTCTGACCCACTCCTAGGTTATCAAAAGATTTCCAAATGGTGACAAAGTTCACCAGATGCAAGTTCGGACCATCCCCTGGAAGGACACCAAACAACCCCTTCAAATTAAGGAGTTGAATCATAGTACTTGTAATGTTGACTTTTTCCCTAGGTGCTAACAGTAGAGGAATAATTGCACCCGTTGCACATGGTCCATCCATTCCATCATCATCATCATTAAGGTCATACTGGACCGACTGGTGATCTTGTATTCCTAAAATTAGACGATTCGTATTAGCATTACGTTGTATTGGTGCAGCTATTTTCTCTATTCGCCTTGGGTTACCAGGGTTTAGCAACTCCTTGTCTCCCAAGTCATTATCCGCAGGATTTGGATGCCGTACTTGTTGACCGTCATTCTGCACATTCACCTGAGCTCTAGCTAACGCTGCAAACTTGTCGGCCTTCTGCTGGTCTGCCATTTTACCAATTAGTTACGGTTCTGAATTAAATTGTAATAATGGTTCTCTGGAACTTTTGGTTCTTGGAATACACCACAAAATTCCTGCAACAAATAAAAACAACAAATAAATGTAAAACTAGGAAACTTGAGTAACAGTCAATTAGCGCACACCACTTTAATTTACAACCATATTCCCCGACAACGGCGCCATTTTTTATGACGCTTAAACTACATCTCTCTTACGAGAATGTAAGCGATTGTTGTCAATACATAACCCAACTAGGTTGGGGTCGAATCCCACAGGGAATATGGTGTGAATTTAAGTTATCTGCGGGTTAATTAACAGATAGTTATCAATTTCTTCTGAATGGGTTTTTTTGGAAAGTTAACAAATAATTACTTCTTAATTCGGTGTTTGAAATCAATATGATAAGGAAAACTAGAGTTATGTTCACTATGGGTGTTGGGATTTTACAGACACTAGTAACGGTTCAAGATTCTTGTGGTAGGTAAGAATAACAAAATATCCTTATCGAAGTTATGTCTAAATGTTTCTCAACCTATTTAGACATTTAACCAGCTAATTCTCTCGAACTTAGGGAATTTATATTTCATAACAGGATGTTATCTTAAGTTAATTAATCTTGTTACAACATTAATTATTAAATGGAAGTTTGATGCTTCCAAGTCCCTATTGATAATTCATTTCTTACTAGGGTTGATTTCTTATATCAAGTAAATGACCAGTAATCAAGGCCTATTGTTTGCAACCAATAGTTAGAGTGTAAAATAATAGAATTAACAAGAAGTTTCTACCACCGTTAGAATCTTGAACACTTAGTTACGTTACAAACCCAAACCCATAGATCCTTCAACTCGGGTTAAGGGAACTTAGCTACTCATAATAAAATAATCAAGACAACAAGATGAATTCATAGTTTGATATATGAACTTACAGTAATATGAATAGAAACAAATTTTTCTCAGATTTGATTCAAAGTAGAAAATCCCAAAACAATTATAATAATCTCTCAAAAAATAATTGTAAAGTTCAAGTCAAAAAACTAGAGAGAGAAGATTCTCAAAACGTCAGTTCCCCCATTCTCATTAGAAAACCATAACATATGCTTTAAATACTTTAGCCTAATTATGGAAACAAAATCATAGATCACAGTATTTTCTCGAACAGGCGATGAATGTGTGATGGCTTATCAGGAGTCTGATGAATTATCAGGATTGTCGTCAGCTCCTCTTCACTTTTGACAATCTCTACCTTAGGTTGACGTTGAGACGTGATGGATTATCAAACATGTGATGACTTATCACAATTTTCATTGCTTCTTCACTTCAAATAACATTTCCTGGCTAAGCATAACGATGAGCCTGACGAATTATCACACTTCTAATGGCCTAACACAGATGTCGTCATGAATTCCAGCTGAAGCTAATTCTCTATCTAAGCCTAACGATAAGCCTGATAGCTTTTCACACTTCTAACGGCCTATCACTGATGTTGTCAATAATTTCAGCTGAAGCTCATTCTCTGTCTAAGGCTGATGGCTACTCTAATAGCTTATTATAAGGCTGATGACTTATTAGACAAGTCATCAGCTACACTTCCCTCTCTACTAGGTTAAAAATCAACTCTGTTACTTCTATTATTGTTGGTTCTCTTGTATCATGACTTTTACTGCAATATCAAACAAAAAACAATCAAAAACAACAAAAATTGCTTAAGACTTTGCAATTATTCTTAGTTAAAAGCCTCAAATGTGGTAGCATCTGCTCACACATCAATATATAAGCAAAAACCCTTTTTTCTTTGGGTATTTCTTACCTCATTAGATAGATTTGAATTCCAAGCTTAAAATCTTAATTTGGGTAAGTTGTAATTAACTTTGGGAGACAAAAATTTCTTAGTTTCTTTGTGAAGAATGAATGTTTTGGATGACCCACATGGTATATTTCTCTTTACTTTCTTCCTGAGTAGCTAAATAATTTAGTCTTAGGATTATGTTGAATTAGAGTATGATTTTGTGTGGATATTGTTGTGTTTGCATGGATTTTAGTTGTTGAATATGGTTTTGACCATTACTTGAGCTTATGTGTTAGAATTTGATAGGTGAAAACTCCAAATCTCCAAATGGGTTTGATGAGTGAAACTCCAAGCTCTAGAAACCCTTTGTCATCCTCTAAAGAGAGATTTAGGTGAATAATAGGTAACCCATAATATCCTCGAAAGAGGATTATCGGGGGACAGAGTAATGGTGAACGACTAAGCCTATGATTTACTATCTTTTGCAATCTTAGAAATAAGTGTTTAGGGATTGTAAATCATGTCAAGAGAATCATCCTAGAAGTAGGGATGCTTGGTTGAGGTTTTGGGTGGTTATTAAACTCAACACTTATTAGGTACTCGAAAGATCCAATGGGTGATATCGTTGGAGTTTTATTGAAAGATTGACCTCAATGATCTTCGACTTATCCTAGCCATGAATTAACAACTAAATTCCATGATAAAATGACATAATCCCACATGTTTTACCTCGGAGGATACACAATCCTAAGATCTCTCCAAAACTTGAGTTCAAACCTAAGATAGTATTTATCGCCTACTTGTTGAAAGTTGTGTAAAAAGTTTTCAAACAACCCCCACCCCAATTTATTTATGCATGTTGGTTTTGATTATCATTACGAGTAACCTTATAGTAACTTGAGCACCTATAGGTTTGAAGTCTATAGAATTCACTCCTTGAGATTTGACCCCAATTCACATTGGGTTACTTGACAAAGACCACCTCACCCCTCAATCATGGGAGTAAGTTGAGCATTATCAATCTCAACCATGATGCAACAATCTTCACTTTGAATTTTAAATCCCTTTTACCTGTAAACCTATAAATACTTAGTCTAGGGTTTACTTTGGTATCTTTTAATCTGTCTTTCATTTTTTTGGAATACTTTTCTAACCTAGATCTCTATGATAAACAAACTGATATTTTGGATTTTATCATTTTATTTACTGATTCATTCACGATCAAGAACAATACTGCGAATCTTTGCAAGTAATCTTCTTTAATTATTTATGAAAAACATATTGATGTCTTCTTCTGGTATGATGAGTGGCTAAAGTTCCCATGGCTAGGGTTATAGGAGCCTTGATGTGAATTGTTTCTTAAGGTTATGAGAATGCCAAAATTCAGTCACTAATTGCAATTGTATAATCTCCTCTTCATCATTATGAGCTTTATTGGTTGCAGACTTGAAAGGTGAGCCCAAGAACACGGCTTGTTTTAGTAGAAAAGTGTATGTTGGGAAAAGTGAAGTTTTACAAGGAATTCAAAGGCTTTAATCTTTGGGTTATGGGTTGATTCCTTAATAGGATCAGCCCACTTGAGAAATCAATTTAATATTTTACTGAATCCTTTAAGTTCGAAAGAATTAAAGGGTAGCTATCTATTAAGGTTGAGAGACAAATAGATAAACTATAGTGTTCAATCAATCTTACAATTGAAATTGTTTATTGGGAATTTGGGATAACTCACAACCCTGACTGCTTTAACATCTTGGTGAACATAATCCTAGTTTAGTTATTCTCATTGAACAAAACTTGCACAAAAATACTCATTAGCTTGAATGCAAATTGCTACAAGTATCAGCTACTGTTAATAAACAAATCCTCTTATTTCAGAATCTTCAATCAATAGTCCATTGATAATCATAATACTTTGTTTACATAGTATTTCCTGTACGATTTGACCCTAACCTAGTTGGATTCTATATTTGATAGCATCTACTTACACTTTCTAATGAGAGTTGTAATTTGGGCGTATCAATATACCATATTAAACCACTTGGGAGACTTCAATGTTCCCCACAAGCAAAACCATTTATCCTTTATCCTTTTTCAAACCATTTAAAATTTTATCACATAAGCTGAAAATAAGAAAGAGTTTCTTTAAAATAAGTTAATGTAATAAATATACCTTTATAAGAATTTTATCAAACACCTTATGGGCATAATATAACAAAAATCCATTTCAAAGTCCATTAAACCATTACCATGCAATACAATTTTCCAACGCCACCATCAAAGCAAATAAAAGCATAATTAAAACCATATGAAACAATAACCAAGCATTTAATATCAAAACCCCCAAATACTAGTTGAAAACCTTAATCATGAAATAGTAAAACAATGAAATCAATCACATAATCCATTCCTTTAGTTGAAATTACAATGAGGGAAGAGAATCATTCCTTATACAAAAGAATTTATGGAAACAAATCACCAACACAAGCCCCAAAACAATCCTTTAGTTGAAACCCCATCTCTCTTGCCCCAAAGGCTCTTGAGAGAATTATGGAGTGTTTTGGAATAGTTTCTAAGTATTAATGAATAGAATAATAGGTTAAATAACCTCCTAAGTGTACTAGCAGTCATGGGTCCTAATTAGGGTAAGTAGGGAAATATCCAAAATACCCCCAGTTAAGTTGCACAAAGTCCCATCACAGGGATACGACTGTCCCATATGAGTTGTAACCTTATATACGATTGGTTTCTACCACTTATATCTAAGCCTTAACCTTGGATCAGAAACTATCCAGTATATAAATCATCCAATCAAGTCGTGACCACAACATGCGATCCGTACCTACGAACTGTATCCCTAGTAAAATGAAATATCAAGAGGATCAAACACTACCTACCATATGAGTCCCTGATTTGACTCGTACCAAGACCTATGAATCATACCTCTCAGTCATAACAATTCCAGTGACCAAAACCATCTCACCAAATAAAATTGGTCAGCATACGAAAGGACTATACCACTTATACCCCACCATACGGATCGTACCCATGAGTCGTATTGGGTCTGGAGAACGAAAATTCTCAGAAATTTTTTAAGGGTCAAAACCCTGGATATTTCAATTACTATGCTAAAATTCCCAAAATAGGCTTGAGGCAACTGTTTCAAACCATAGAGTAACCTGCGCAATTGACATACAAGTTCCACTATGATAGTTCTTGCTTTATTGCTTAGAAAGAGTCTAGTAGCCTTGTATGTCGATTGTACAGGAGACTCTATGGATTGACATGAGAGAATAAAGGAGTCAATGGTGGGTGATGAAATTACTTTATGATTTAGAGGTGCGACCAGACGAAGTAGACGAGAGAATAACTCATCAGTTGTAGAAATTGTAGGACTAGCTAAAATCTGATGATGTATTAAATCATGGTCAGTAAAAATTCTAGCAAGTGTAAGAACTAGAAACAATGTCTTCCTATGTTTTTTTTGTTCCTCCACACTCGTAATGACAAGCATCAACATTTCAAATTCCTTCATTATTGTATGAACCTATCCTAAGTAAGTAGATATATCAAATTCTTGTTTCCTTATATTGGTCATCTGAGATATCATAAAAAAAATGAGATATGCTATTAGTGTATAGAGAACGAGTATTTTCCTAGAATAAATAAAATATTTGGGATAGGTGAACAAGGGCATTAATGTTGAATGAATAGAGCGACATAAGAGGCTACACAATTGAGCGTTAGCCTTCTCCTATTGTTCTGACTTTTGAATCTTCCTCACTAGTCTTTGACTTTTCATCTACCACAGTAGATTTCTTTGTTAAGTGATCTTAGACATCCTTTGCACCATAACTCAATCGAGGAAACCCAAGATAAGTAATTTAAGCTTCCCATTAATGGTTCAGAAGTTATCATAGGGCTTGAATTTCTATTTCCCATATTTTTGATGCCAAAAATATCATACCCAAAGACATCTTGTAAAATAAGAATTTGGTAGCCAAAAACTAAAAAATATTGTCAGAATTTGGAAAGGAAGTTGTTCAGTCATCGAAATAATAGATCTAACTGTTGAAACTTTATTGTAATCAAGATATAACAATATGGGTAGACTGAGAATAAGGAGACAAACCTATTGAAAAAAAAAACTTACCAAAAAAAAACATATAAAAAAATGGCCAAAAATTGCTCATATATCGGTGCATGAACTGATGTACTCTCTAAAGATCTTCTTTTGGTAGAGCGCCCTGTGTAGTAACTATATTTATTGAATTTGACTGGGATTTTATCTTTGAGAAATTCTAAACCTGGTGGTGGGATGATTTGAAAAAGAAAGAATTAACTAATATGGTGACCAAAAAATTTCCATAGTAATGGCTGATTTTGCTGGAATGATGCACAACAATACTTTCTTCACTAATGCTCTTATACCATGTGAGAAATATAGGTAAAAATATTATTGAATTATTGTTTCTACATAAGTCTGTTGAGACCCCATTTATAGACACTACTTTTACTATCCCATTTTAAGTAGGATTTTATGTCCTATTCCTATTTCTACTCTATTCTAACAAACATTATGAACCAACATTTAGGAATCAAGTTGTTTGCTTATAACGAACCAGATCTAAACTTTTTTTCTCATATGCTAATCTTGAGTTCCTGAGAATAGTAGTATCACTTGGTTAAATCTTATTTTTCACTTTGTTTTGACCATTTTACACTTATATATATTGTGTTTCGTTTATATCAAAGTGTAATAGTGCTTCTCTTATTTCATAGGATGAACATGCATAAACTTGATGCAGTGTGGAACATGCAATGCACAAATATTTGGAGAAGACATATTTTTTTTTATGTATTTTTAATATAGGATTAATTTTTATTATTATTATTATTATTTGTAATAGAAGAATTCATTTAGAAATCAGATGTTGATATGTTCCGAATCAAATTTATATATTAACTTTCACATTGATATAATATGTTGATTTATATGCATTCAAGAATTATGGTTGTTTGAATTTTATAATTTAAGGCCACAATAATGCTTGTTGTGAATGGTGCTGATATCATATTAACATTGTTGTCAGGTAAATGTAATCATCGCAACAATCAATTTTGTTTCTATATGATTTACTAAGCCACAACTATATGATTTTTAACTATAGATTATCATTATGGCGACAATATTTTTTGTTGTGTAAAGTTTGATTTTGGCGACAATATTATTAGTTGTTGCAAAAAGTTTTTGCATCGACTTTTCTGGTAATTACTTGCAATAACTTTTTCATCATTGAGAAAAATACTTTTGACAACAATATTTAATATAAGGCAAAAAAAAATATTATTAGTAAAAGTCTATCTTTTTGTAGTATGGGGGGAGTAGAGATCAAGCAATAATTTTAGAAACTATATGATCCCTCATCAAAATCTCATAAGATGTTTATTTATTTTCTTATACTGATTTCATTAAGGCATAAATTATTATGATTAGATTCTTACATCATCCCATGTAGGAGGGGAGGTTGGCTGGCAGGATAAATGTGTTTGGTGTCTGCGTATTTATTTTTAACTCAATGAAACATAAGACAATGAATTAATGGTGATTAAAAAATTTTAAAATTATGAGTAGGTGACTCAAGTCTTAATTATCGAGTGTGAGTGGTAAAAATGAAATGATGGATTAAAAAATTTTGACTATGTGTGAGAATTGCACTCAAGTTGTGTATTTTACACTTTGGTCCAATATAAAACCCTAATAACTAAAAATAGAGGGAAACAATGTAGCTACTGCTTTTCTTTTCTCTTCTTTTACTTTAAGTGTTTTTCTCTATTGTTGTTGCTGCTTTTCTTCTCCTTCTTCTTAATCTTCAGTTTCTTCATTATCATCTTTTTCTTCTTGTTCATCATCATCATCATCTTCTACTACTACTACTTGTCGTATCATTGTTGTTAATGTTGCTGCCACTACTGGACCAAATTTTGGATCAAATTTTGTTCATATATCACTGGGCATTACTTCATAGGTGATTTTGGTAATTAAAATAATAATTTTTAGTTCTTAATAATTTTCAATAACTTATCCAACAGTTGTTGTATTCATTTACAATAACTGCTGGATTATTTTCTTGTTAAACTAGTTCCAATAGGTAATCTATCTATTGCAACATAGGACCAACCTTTTGGATTAAACTATTGGTTCTGAATATAAATCCAAAAGGTAAGTCATCTATTGCAATAGATAAGTCATTTATTACAACAAGTGACTCATCTTTGCCTTTATATTACAACACTGGATAGAACCTGAAGCTTAATCCAATACATGACTCATATGTTGCAATAGATGACTCATCTGTTGGATTCATGTTACATCACTAGGATAGAACTTAAAGCTAAATCCAATAAACGACTCATATGTTGAATTCATGTTATAACACTGTAATAGAACCTGTAGCTGAATCCCATAAATGGGTCATCTATTATTACATATGGCTCATCTATTGGGAAAATGATAATAATAATGCATAAAATTTTTTTGTTGTATATACTATACTATCAATATTATTTTTTTTCCATACTATTATTAATAATTTTACTATACAATCATTATTTATTTTTTTTACAAATTTCTTTAGGTACCATTAATGGAGAATCAATAACAATAGGGGTTGATTTTCATGGTGGATGGATCGAGAACAAAAATAGATTTATTTGGCATTGGAATGATGGTGAAATATTAGAGATGATAGTAATGACAATCCAAAGATATGTTTTGTAAGATAATTTTGTGAACTTAATCATCAACTGTTGTGGACTAAATTGCCAATTGATAAATTTTGTCATCAGTTATATACACAACTCTTTCGAAAATAAGAGGGTCCTATCTTTTAAGATAAGTGATAAGGTTTATTTGCACACTTATTTGAGTGATGCAGCTAGGCTCATTTTAAGGTTTACGTGGTTGAAAATTGGATAGAGAATCGAATTTAGAATAACACCACCAAGATATATTAAATGATGAATTGGATTGTGTATACATGAGATATTTTAGATGATGAGAGTGGAGATGAAGCGTCGGAGGACCAAATACCTATGTTCATTATTGCAATCAATGTATAGGGCAGTTCTCAATCAACACTGTCGATCAATCTTTAAGATGATGAAATAGGTTTTTACAAGAGAGTGATATTCAAGAAAAAGTAAGAACTAGTTACTTCATTGCATATTGCTTGCTTCAAAAAAAGATTTCATACTCAAGAAGATGATTAATTCGCGTAATGTGTATTATTTTAGATGTTCACATTTGGAGTGCAAGTGGTGGTTGAGGGTTGTGAAATTCATAAGTTCTGATAGATTTTGCATTATAACTTATGAAAAGTATCCCACGTCTCGTTTGAAGCATATTACGATCCATAATCCACATGTCACAACAAAGGTGACCCATAAATACTTCAAAAATAGCTTCCCCAATGACGACGCTCATCCATAAGAGATATAGCCAATAAAATCCGTATAGAATTGGGTTGTAAGGTGAGTTATTAGAAGATTTATAAGGACATGGAGATTGCAACGTCTTTGGTTAGGGGAATACATAAGTACGGGTATACAATGCTTAATGTGTACCGTTATATGCTTAAGTCTGGAAATTCAAGAAATAAGAATACTTTGAAGGTTGATGAAAATAGAAGGTTCTAGTACTTTTTTGTAGCCTATGCATCTTGAATTCTTCATTTTCAACAAATGAGAAAAGTCATAGCCATCAACAAGACATTCTTAAAGAGCAAGTATGAAAGAGTTTTATTATCTGCAGTGGCACAGGATGCAAAGAATTACATTTTTCTGGAGGCTTTTTGTGTAGTAGACAAGGAATGTGATACGTCATATCAATTATTTTTTGAACAAATGAGAAGCTATGTAGATGATATCGATGAGTCCTGTATACTTTCCGATAGTCATCAAAGTATCCAAAAGATGATTTCAATTGTCTACTCTTTAGTTCACGATGGTTGTTGCATAAGACACCTTAGAAAAAATATTAGAAACAAAATTCACAATTCAAAGATCGTATCTTTTTTTATATAGCAGTGAGAGCGTATGATAGATTCGAGTTTTTTTACCATTTCAATCAAATAAGGGATATGGTACAAAAAGTAGCCTAACATCTCTAACGTATTAGATTCCACTAATGGAGCAGGATGTTTGGTCCTGCTTGGTCTAGAAAATAGGTACATTCTTATAAATTTAGTGTCTTCTTTGAGTTTATTGTAATATTATGTCTTACTAAGTGAACTTTTTCAGTATAGGTATAATATTATGGCGTCAAACATTGTTGAATCAGTGAATGCAATGTTTGACGTTGAAAGAAAATTTTCCATTATCGTTCTAGGCATATGATTTTAGTCAAATCACCAAACAAACTTATTTATTTAATGGAAAAACAACTATCAACGTACATCTATTCGGGAAATTGGTTATTGACCCATCAAATAGCCATTTACAAGTTTACTATCAATGATCAGGATGTTGTTGCCATAATTGATCTTCAAAGAAGAACTTGTACATGTGGAGTTTTTAACATAGATAAAACACCTTGTTCATATTCTATAGTAGCTCTCCGAGTCTAATATAGTGCATAATTTGGAAACTAGATTTATCAGTACTCACTTTCATATTATTCGGTATAAAAATACATAATAGCATATTACGAGGATATCGTTTCGATGCCTCCTGAAGATTTTTAGATTTTTCATGTGGAGATTATGGAGAGAGAAATACCTCCTCCATATGTTGACCCAAACAAATGGGGAAGAAGACGAATGAAGGGGAGAAGTGGAGTCAGGAAATTATTTCCAAAAATAAAACATAAAAGTACTCCATATATAAAATGGATGGCCACAAAAGAACTACATGTCTGGATCAAATGCTCCATAATTATTATAATAGTAAATAGTCTTGTTGTTGGTTTAGTTATAAACTTAATAATTTTAACTCATATTAGTTGGAATGTATGTAGTTTGTTATATTGAATATATTTTTATTTATGGTCCAACAACTGATATTTGTGTGGGAACAACTTATGTTGCAACAAATGACTCATTTGTTAAAAATCTTCAAAGAGATATACACATCTGTTGCAGCAGATGAAAGATATGTTTGATTATTTCCAACATACTTTACATATGTTTGATGTGAAATGATTTATATTTCCATGACTAGTAATAAATAAAGTTATTTATCTATGATGAGCTTTCAATTAATAAGTTTAACTACAATCACAAAAAAGATCATAATTGATTTGTCAATTAATAAAAATAAGATAACAGAACATTAAATAAATACAAATAAAGTACAAAAATATTTCGTACAGATGACCCAATGTTGCAACAGATGAGTCACCTGCTGGAAGAGATCAAAACAAGTCTTGCAACTAATTTGATTTCTTCCCATCCATGGCTCATCTATTACAACAGATGGGTCATCTATTCAAATAAATCAAAATAGTCTTGTAAGTAGTTTGATTTCTTCTAACAGATGAATCATTTATTGCAACAGATGGGTCATCTCTTGGAAGAAATCAAACAAATAACAAGACTTATTTTGAATTCTTTCAATATATTACTCATCTGTTGAAATTGATGAGTCATCTATTAAAGAAATCAAACCAGTAGCAAGACCTACTATAGATTTTATTTAACAGATGATTCATCTGTTTCAACAGATAACAGATGAGTCATCTGTTGGAAGAAATCTACAATAGATAGGTCATCTGTTGTAAGAAATAAAATCACTAGCAAGACCTATTTTGATTTATTCAAATAGATAATCTATCTGTTACAACAGATGAGTTATCTATTTGAAGAAAAAATAAAAAGAAAGACCTGTTCTGATTTCTTCCAACACAACAAATAGGTTATCTATTGGAAGAAATCAAACAGCTAGCAAGGCCTATTTTGATTTCTTCCAATAGATAATCCATATATTGCAATAGATGGGTAATCTGTTGGAAGAAATCAAACCACTATCAAAACCTATTTTGATTCTTCTAATAGATAATTCATTTATTATAATAGATGTCTATATCTGTTTGATAATTTCTAATAAATGATTCAGTTGTTGCAACAGGTTAGTTATCTATTGCAACATATATCAATATTTGTTTGACTAATTTTATATGAAATAAATCATATTAAATCATGATTAGTAATAAATAAATTGATATAAATAAAATTATCTTTTATTTATAAGTTTAATTACAATCAGAATAATTAATGATAAACTAAGTGTATTTGTACTAAATAGAGTAATCAATTGACTAATTTGATGGAAATGCTGCATATTAAATCATGATTATCAACAAATAAATTGATTTCACTATAATTAGATTTTAATTCATAAGTTCAATTATAATCACAATAATTATATAGTAATTACACGATTAACTAAGTGTATTCATCCTATGTAGAGTGATCAGTTGACTAGTATGATGCCAAATGCTTTATATTAAACCATGATTAGTAATAAAAATTGATCTAATTATAATTATCTTTAATTTATAAGTTCAATAACTATCACAATAGTTACATATTAATTACATGATCAACTAAGTGTATTCGTCGTAAATAGAGAGATCAATTGTCTAATTTGATGTGAAATGCTTCATATTAAACTACGATTACAGTAATAAAAATATTGATTTAAATACAATTAGATTTAATTTATAAGTTCAATTACATTCAAACTAATTATATAGTAATTAAATGATCAACTAAGTGCACTCGTCCTAAATAGAGTGATCGATTGACAAATTTGATGAGAAATGCTTCATATTAAATCATGATTAGTAATAAAAAAATTATTGATTTAACTATAATTAGTTTTTAATTTATAAGGTCAATTATAATCACAACAATTACATAGTAATTACATGATCCACTAAGTGCATTTGTCGTAAATACAGTGATCAATTGACTAATTTGATGCGAAATGCTTCATATTAAACTATGACTAGTAAAAAAATGATTTAACTATAATATACATTTAATTCGAAAGTTTAATTACAATCACAATAGTTATATAATAATTACATTATCAACTAAGTGTATTAGTCTTAAATAGAGTGATCAATTGACTAATTTGATGCGAAGTGCTTCATATTAAGCCATGATTATTAGTATAAAAATTAATTTAAATATAATTAGATTTATTTTGTAAGTTCAATTACAATCACAATAATTACATAGTTATTAAATGATCAACTAAGGGTGTGTTTGGTATGGAGGAAAACATTTTCTGGAAAATGTTTTTGAATTTTCTCATGTTTGGTTGGATTAAAGGTTTTAGAAAATGCTTTCCAAATCAACTTATTTTTCTCAAATCTAAGAAAAATGACTTCCGCTCAAAAAGTAAGAAAAATATTTTTCAAAATTCTTTTTCAACTTCACTCTTAAGTTGAAATATTCATACAGCTTACCCACCCTTACTCCTACCCCCAATACCCTGCCCCCACCCCCACCCCCTACCACCCTCATCCAAAAAAAATATTTTATTTTCTTTCTTACCTCATCCCCTACCCAAAACCCAAACCCCTATCCCCCCTCAAAAAAATATTTCATTTTTTTAACAAGGTTCAAACTTTTTCTTACCCCCTACCTGACCCATCAACCCTACTAACCCTCTCTCCCCCTCCTCCTAAAAAAAATTTAAATTTTTTAAATTTATTTTTTGAAAAATTTCAAATTTTTCCTTACCCCACCTCACTCCCCTACCCCAAACCCCTACCACCACCTATTTAAAAAAATTATTTTAATTTTTTCTTACCTCACCCCCTAACCCAAAACTCAAACCCTACTCGCTTCAAAAAATATTTAATTTTTTTAAAAAAATTCAAACTATTTTCTTTCCCTCCGTTACCCGACCCCACCCCTACCAACCTCCCCCTCTTCCAAAAAAAATTAATTTTTTTCTTACTCCACCCTTACTCCCCTACCCCCGACCCCATCCTCTACTAAACCCCTTCCTTCTACAATAAAATTATTTTTTATAAAAAATCAAATTTTTTTCTCACCCCCCACCTTTACTACCTATTTTGACAACCTCAACCCCCACCTTAACAAACCCCTTCCCCTAAAAAAAATAATTTTTTACTTTATTTTTCAAAACTTTTTTTATCTCACCCTTCTTATCCTATTCGTTCTCATTATTTTTGTTAAATCTATATAAATACTTTAATAAAATATATATACTCACCCAATTTGCATAAAGAACACAAGAATTTATGTAAGAAACAACTTATTTTTCTAGAAAATATTTTTCCTCCTTCATATCGAACAAACCCTAAAATAAGTATTTTTTAGAGTCAAAAATTATTTTTCTAAAATATATTTTTACTCTTTAGCTAAACACTAAAATGTATTTTCTGAAAATAAATTATACATTCACCGACCAAAAACTAGAAAATATTTTCTATCCACCGACCAAACATAAGAAAACAAGTAAGAAACCAACTTATTTTTCAGGAAAATATTTTTTAGGAAAATATTTTTCACGGAAATTATTTTCTTTCATACAAAACATACCCTAAGTGTATTCATCCTAAATAGAGTGCTCAATTAACTATTTTGATGTGAAGTGTTTCATTCTAAATCATAATTAGCAATAAATAAATAAATTAATTTAACTACCATTAGCTTTCAATTTATAAGTTCAATTACAATCTCAATGAATTACATATTAATTGCATGAGCAATTAAGTGTATAACCTAATGCAATAGATTTTAATCTATTGCAATAGATGTCTATATCTGTTTGATAATTTTCAATGAGATATCTGTTGCAATAGGTTAGTTATTTGTTGCAAAAGATGTCTATATCTGTTTGATAATTTTCAACAGATAAGTCATTTCTTGCATTACATCATATGTCTATATTTGTTTGATTATTTCCTACAAATAAGTCATCTATTGTAATAAGTTACTCATCTGTTACAACAGATATCTATATCTGTTTGATAATTTTCAACATATGGATCATCTGTTGCAATATGTTAATCATTTGATGGAAGCAATGTCTATATCTATTGGATTATTTCCAATAGATGAGTCATCTATTTCATTACAACAAATATCTGCATCTCTTTGATAATTTTCAACAAATAAGTCATCTGTTACCACAACTTAGTTATCTTATGTATTGCAACAGATGTCTATATATATTTGATAATTTCCAAGAGATGAGACATTTATCCCAAATGATGACTTACCTATTTGATTATTTCCAATAGATGAGTCATCTATTGCATTGCAATAGATCTCTATATCTGTTTGATTATTTTCAGTAAATGATCATCTCTTGCAACAGATAATGTAGCTGTTGCAATATTTAAACTTAGTAATCTATTTTTAATAATAATTTATAAGTTTCCAAATCGAAGGATGAAATAGAATTCATAACAAAATAGATAGACATCAATTAAAATATTAAACTGTTGTTATCACCAATTACATAATATAATTTACTAACCTACTAGAAATAAAATATTGTCATCCAATATTGTTACGCATCCAGATAAATAAATTACAACCCACATCAAGGCTCTAAACTTTTACATGCTACCCCAGCATCCCAAACTTCTTGTATCATTGCCATTGAATTATCATTCAATAAGGTCCTTAAAGTTGTTATATCAGTGCAGATTATCACATGCTCATTAAATACAAGTGAGTATGACCCATATGTGACAATAGTTTCATTTTTAGAAAAGTCCTATTTTGAACCTTCAAAAGCCCATCGTTTGTTGAACAACTTTTCTGGCAAGTAATTCATTATACCACTTTGCATCAATAATTTTGGCAACGACTCCAACAAAAACTCCATGCAAATAAAAAATTTCTACTCTTCAAAAATTAGTATATTGCAGTTGTAAAAATTCATGACTCCCTTAATCACGATGATCTTAACAGTCACAAAATATTTATTTTTCAAGTTCATCACTACAAAAATTCTCTTTGTCCTAGTCCAATCTATGCCACCTGGATATAGCCTCTTTCCTCTACCATAATCAGTCTTGTCCTAATCCTATTTAAACTCAACAAATATATCCTCAACTTTTTGTCATTAGGAGTTTCTGCTTCTTCACAGAGTTTGTTGTACCTACTTAAGAAGTTACTATAAAAGTTGAGGTTTATGATCCTATCCCCGAGATCATAGTACTCAGTAAATTTAAGTTGCCTCTCTTGTATGAAGGTAAAGAATTTTATCAACATATTGATATAAGAATACAATTTAAATAAATTAGTAATTTACAATAAAAATTGAAAAGATACACCAGATGGCCCATCTGTTGTAACCGATAGCTCATTTGTTGCATAAGTTTTCTGAATCTGTAAACTTATTACACATTTACTATAACTTACATCATAGATGGGTAATTTCTTACAACAGATGACTCACCTATTAAAAGATTACCCATCTATTAAAAGATTACCCATCTACTACAACTTATGCAATATATAGGTAATTTATTGCAATAGATAAGTCATCTATTGCAAAAAGTATGCAATCTATTACAACAGATAAGCCATTTACTGTATAAGTTCTTTGAACCTATTAATAAATTACCCAATATACTACAAACTAATGTAACAGATGGATAATTTATTGTAACAGATGACTTAGAAGGTTAGAAATGAAATAGATAAAGGGTTAGAAAAAGTAACTTACCTAGTTCTTATACCACTAATCCATATATGTCATGTTCTTAAAGTCTATTTGAAATACCTTGGCTTTGGACCCTTAGAGAATTTCCTAAGTTTGAGTTGCTGGACAAGGTACGACTTAAAGGTAAAAGTCATATGCTAGGGTACAGTTAGGATACCTCTTTTCGTATGATAATCAATGTAGGGAGGTTGCATTCTATATAAGATACGATTAGGCCTTTCTCTTTTCATATGATAGGGTATGAGGTGTATGTTGCCAAGTCGTATGATGCCCTAAACTTAGCCTAGTGTATTCTGTCTAGGGTATGGGTTATAGGGTATTTTTTCGTATGTTAGGATACAACTTAGCCTTGTGTGGTCATATGTTGGGCAGTATGGAGGTCCAAAATAAGGCCTAAGGTACAATATATATATACCACTCATACCCTAGGGTACGATTTAGGGGACTTGGTCATATCCTCCTACGAGCTAGTTTTTAGTTTTTAAGCTGAGGGCATTCCAGATATTTTCCCACCACAAAAACCTTAAATCCCCATGCCTTAAATCACCTTGTGTCTTATCATAACTTACATTAAAGGATTAAAACACTTTAAAACACTCTCTAACTCTTTCTTGATGATTAGAGGCTAGGGTTTCTACAAGTGTTCATCTAGAGGCTAGAGAGGTCAAGTTCTTTCCGTGAATATTTGTGTATAAGGCATGTGACTCTTCCCTCATTATTAGTTATCAAATATCATCTATTTTAAACATTGATTTTGATCCTTGAATGGTGGTTTTGAAAACCAATGTTTAGGGTTTTGATGCATAATGTTGAGTATTATTTACTCTTTGTTTCACACATGTTTATACATATTTTTGGTGAGGGTTTGCACATATGAGTGCTTTTTGATTGTGGTTTAACAAATGGTTCATGAGCAACCCTAAGCTTGATTATTTCTACTTTGGTTTTGATCTTGGTAAAGGCATGCCCTAAAGGTGTTTGTGAAAATGTCTAAGAGAATAAACCTATCACATGATGAGTTATGTTTTGAACTAAAACTTAGTACAAGAATGCTAATGAAGGATGAATAGTTTGTAAAGGTCTTAATGACTTTAAATGGATTTAAATAGTAATTTTAACCAAGTCATTGTCCTATTAAAGTAAATGATTGATAAATGGTTTTATGAAGAGCTTGTGGTCACATATGGTGTTAAATTGTAACCTTGGTGATTTGAATTGGATAAATAGGTTTAGGTCCTTACGTGTTGAATTGAATGGATACCACTACATAGACTAAGGGTTAAAGTCCTAAGGTCGATTAAGAAGAATCCAAATAGCTAGAGGTTAGAGTCTACTTGTTTAATATGACCGGGAGGTACAAATGGTCAAAATAGTTTGAAGTTAGAGTCCACTTGCTTAAATGACCAGGAGGTCAAAATAGTCAAAATAGCTTGAAGTTAAAGTCTACTTGCTTAATATTAATGGGAAGTTTAAACTTTCAAAACTATATAAGTGGGAGGTTAGAGTCCCCCGTTTCATGCTTCATGATCGGGTGCTTCAAAATGTATGATAAGTCTTATCCACTTTCCCGGTATTATATATATATGTATATACTTGTGTTTGCAAATGATATTTTTAACTTGGTTGAGTCATGGTACTATTTTATCCCTACCCTGAGTTATATACTAGCACTCCAACCTCTAACCATCTTCGAACGTTGTATCCCCATGCGATACAGGGGCCAAAGCTTCTTCTTCTTCTCCACACAGTGACAAAGTGTTCAAGCGGTTCATGTGTTGACATTAAATTGGTGATCTTCCATACTTTGGAAGGCATACATTTCATGATCTTTCTATATTATGTCATAGATTTGGTTTAGACTTAGTTTTTAGCTATTGTGAGAAGCATGTCCTGACATGTTATAAACATTGGATTTGTAGAGAATTTGCAGATGACTGTGGACTTGGGTATGTTGGTTTAATAAGTTGACATTAATGGATTGATTAGACACTTCTTAAGTTATGATTATTAGTCTTATTTTTGCTATCTTCTTATATGTTTGGAGTTCATCCGATATTTGTGGATTGATATGATCGTTAGGTTAGGGTAACAGGGCAATCTTTGATCCTTATTGGGCTTGAGATGCCCATTACGACAAGGCTCGGGTATGGATCATGTAAAGTTTGTATCAAAGCCTAGATTCATAGTCAGTTGGGAGTCCACAAAGCCATATCAAGTAGAGTCTCTTTTATGGGTGTGTAGCATGCCACACTTATAAGAGAGAGGCTATGAGATATTTAGAAATATTTCACTTTCTTATTATCTTACTTTGAGCTATGAGTTTATGGTCTTGGATTCTTTTGATTTCCATTTTCTTATCATTCAGATCATGCCTCCAAGAAGATCTGATGTTTACAAAAACACCGCTGTCCTAAATGGGGACAATATTAATAGGAAATGCTTTACCTCTGACATCTAGACCCAATCAAAAGTCTGTATATTTGGTTGTCCTCATGAGGTTCTACCTTCTCTACTGATCTTCCTCCTGGGGTGACACTCATACTCAGTTGCTTCAAGAAGAGGCTACTAATGCTGAATTCCATTAATCCATTACTCCATTAAATCAATTAGTAGCATCTCAGTCTGAGCATGGTGTTTTGGTTACTCCATCTACTAAGGCCACAAGGGTTGGCCAATTCATGAGGTAGTATCCTTCTATGTTTATGGGTAATAAGGTTGAGGAGGATTCTCAAGATTTTATTAATAAAATGGAGAATATTCTACGAATTATGAATGCTTTGATGGTTGAAGGTGTTGAGTTTGCTACCTATCAATTGAAAGATGTGGCCTTCTAATATTACAAAAAGTGGGAACAATCGAGGGGCGAAGATGCCAGTTATGCCTTATGGGAGGATCTCTATAGTGCTTTTCTAGACCACTTCTTTCCTTAGGAGTTGAGGAAAGTGAAAGCAGAAGAGTTTGTGAATTTGATGCATGGTAGGAGGTTTGTCAAAGAGTATGCCTTGAAATTTCATTAGTTGTCTAGGTATGCTCCTCAGTTAGTTTCTAGCATGAGGGCTAGAATGCGTAAGTTCACTTCAAGATTGTCTCATGATTTGATTCTTGAGAGTAAGGTTTCCTTTTTTATCAAAGACATAGACATCTCTAGATTCGTTATGTATATGCAATAGGTCGAAGAGGAGGAAAAGAAATAGGCTGAGATTGGTGAGACGCAAAGTAAGAGGTCTCAGTTTTCTGAGCAAATTAGAGGCCAATAGTTTAGTGGTAAGTGGTCTAAGAGAAAGAGTTGGGGGAGTCCTAACTCTTATTCTACGACTAGTGCTCCCTACCCAAAGTCATTGGGAAACATGCATTTTAAGAGTGGTAATTCTTTTTGGACACAAAGTGCCTAGTCTCAGGCTAATGAATCCCAATTAGCACCAACCTACCCTCCTTATTGATTCTATGGTTAGCATCATCATGCTTAGTGTGGGAAGGGGAGGAATAGATGTCTTAGATATGGTTAGATTGAGCACAAATAGCTAATGCCCCTCTATAGTGGCTTTTTAGGCCAATAAGATCTCTATTTCTTCTTTGTCTTCTCCCATACTGAATGGTTCTATTTTTGAATCTACTTCTACTTCTGTTATCGGCACTGGCCAAAATTATTTATATGCTCTTGTGTCTCTCTAGGATTCTGAGGCATCTCTTCATGTGATTACTGGTATGATAAAACTTTGCTCCTGTGATATGTATAGTTTTCTTGATCCACGGTCCAATCTTTCTTATGTGACCCCATTTTTGGTTGTGCATGTTAGTTTTGGTCCTGAGTGTTTATCAATTCCTTTTTCTAATTCTACTTCGGTAAGAGACTTTATGGTCATTAAAAGAGTCTATAGGGATTGTGTGGTAGTTGTTGGTAGTAAAAAAACTCTTATAGATTTGATAGAGTTGGATATTGTTGACTTTGATATCATATTGGGGATGGATTGGTTGCATTCGTGCTATACTTTCTTAGATTGTTGGACCCATATAGTTATGTTGAAATTTCCTAGTGAGCCGGACATTGTATGACAAAGGGGTTATTTAGTGCCTAAGGGGAGGTTTATCTCATATCTTAGAGCCCGAAAGTTGATTTCAAGAGGATTTTTGGATCATTTGGTCTGGGTTAAAGATTCTAACTCAAAAGTCCTTCTCAATAATCCGTTCCTGTGGTTAATGTGTTTCCTAAGGTTTTTCATGATGATCTTCGTAATATTCCTCCAGATAGGGAAATTGATTTTGGAATTTATCTTCTTTTGGACACTCGTCCTATCTCCCATTCTTTCTTATAGGATGGCTCCAACTGAGTTTAAAAATCATAAGAGCAATTGAAGAACCTCTTATATGAAGGTTTTATACATCCTATAATATCTCCTTGTGGTGCTCTGGTATTGTTCGAATGTAAGAAGGATGGTTTCCTTCAAATGTTCATTGATTACCATCAGTTGAATAAGGTGACTATAATGAATAACTATCCTCTTCCTAGGATCAATGACTTGTTTGATCAGCTTCAAGGTGTGAAGTGTTTCTCAAAGATTGATCTGAGGTCAAGTTATCATCAGCTTTAGGTTAGAGAGGTAGATATCCCTAAGACTACCTATAGGACCCGATATGGTCAGTATATGTTCCTAGTTATGTCTTTTGGGTGGACCTATGCTCCAACAACATTCATGGATTTGATGACTAGGGTTTTAAATCAGTTTTTGAATTCGTTCGTCATTGTCTTCATAGATGATATTCTAGTATATTCTATGAGTGAGTTGGATTATGCTGATTACCTCCATGCTATATCACAGACCTTAAAAGATCAATTGTTGTATGCCATGTTCTCTAAGTGTGTGTTTTGGTTGAAGGCTATGACTTTTCTTGGTCAGGATATCTGTAGTGAAGGGATCATGGTGAATCCTCAAAAGGTTGATGTGGTTAAAAAGTGGACTAGACCCATGACTCCAAATGATATTCAAAGCTTCTTGGGTTTGGTCGGTTATAATAAGAGGTTTGTGGAAAATATTTCAACTGTAGCAGCTTCATTGACTAAGTTGACTTAGAAGAAGGTCAAGTTTTTATGGTCGGATGTGTGAAAGGGTAGTTTTGAGAAGTTGAAGGATAAGTTGACTTTAGCCTTGATTTTGACCTTGCCCAATGGTAGTGACGGTTTCATAGTATATTCTGGTGTTTCTCTGTAATGACCTAAGACTACCCCCTAGTCATTACACGGTGCTTACAATCTCGAGAAACCACAAGCTAACCCATGGGTTGGTAGCTAATGTAAGTACTAAATAATATAATCATGAATGCGAAAGAATAACTGAATTTCCATAAGGTTTTAAATCATGAAACGACTATTGAATTATGAATCTGGCAAAATACTGATTACTGAATAGCTAACTGTAGTGTCTAAAGTACCTCTGAACTAAATACTGTGAGTTGATGGGACAGGCTCCAACTAACTCTACTAACTACTGAGATAAAGACATGAAGTAATATAATCTATCTTTGGATGATGAGGACTCACCACTGCTACTAAAACTGCTGATGATCTAAGGGACTAAGTGTGATTTGGGAACTGAGCGCCAGCACCTATGATATGATACATCATAGTGCAAAAGAAAGGTATGCGATCAATACTTTGAATGTACCGGTATGCTAGTTGAGGTAGGTTGATATGCATAGTTTCATTAATAGGAATAATAACAATTAACTGGATATGCATGTAAAGCATGGAGTACTGAATAAAGACATAGAATCTGTAGCTACTGAAAATGCATGAAGATCTATAAATACTGAGGACGCATGACCAAACATATAACATAAACTGAGTAAAATCTATGAACTAAAATACTGATAGCTGTATGCTTTGGTCAAACAACACTAACACTGAATAACTCAGTTGGAACTATAATTGGGACTATATCTGAGACTGTGGGAGGTATAATCAAACCAACATTCCCCAATTTGAGCTAATCAGGGTCCAACCTATAACCCCAGTTGGAAGGGTATTTATACCATGCCACGAATACTAACAATGGCTGTGTGGATCCACTAAAGTGATATAATGTCCAAAGAACTAAGGGTGTCAAGCCTAAACTGACAGGTGACCCCTGTGAGATAGTCAAGCCTAATCTGATGGGTGACTTCTCATATCCTACGTTGGCTATGTAGTTCTAGAATATAGGGACTGCTACTAACGACTATGCCTATCTGACAGAGAATCTGCAATCCTTACACTAGCTCGTTGCTAAATCCTACTCCTAATTAAAAGATACTGAAATACTATACTATTCTCAGTTTAACTGACTGATATGTGACTTTGGAAAATGTTCATAGTATAATCTGAAGTTATTCTATAATGTATTGAGACTAGACTTAAATAAACAACTATGGATTTCGGGTATTCAATACCCCCAGGACTCAAAACAACAATACTAAAAAGACACTAAAGCTTAGGGGACAAAGCTTGAAGGTTTTTATTATATCAATCACTCTTGTAGTCTTTTTATCAAACACTTGTAGTTCATGGTTCAAAACAATCGTAGGAATGTCCTAAAACAAATAGAAACAGCATGAATCCGACATAATAGAGTTAAATTGTGGTCTTTTCCATTAAATAACAATATTAAAACATGGAGGATTAAATAATAATAATAATAATTTCATGGTAACATGATATAGAATCATAGTTCATTGAGATTCATGGATGAAATCACAATTTAAAACATAATAACTTGAAAAGATCACAACTTTATAATTTAAAAGGGTTCTTTGTACTCCATGGATGAAAGGGATCCATGGATGAACATCTCGCATACCTAGGATGAAGAATTTGGAAGGATTGATGGAGAGTTCTTGAGGATTCACCTTAATTCTAGAAGGTTAGGGTTTTGCTACTTGAGAGAATGTTCTTGATTTTTAGGGAAAAATTTATTAAAATAATGCCCACTTAGGTTATTAGGGACTTAATTTAGTGTTTGGGAATGACTGGGACAAGGGAAACATACTTAAAAGCCCTTGGAATTAAAACTTGGAACTGACTGAAAATCCTAATTTTCTAGGCTGGCGCAATGCGGTGCTATCACACCGTGTCACTAGAATCGGACAACTAGTAAACTGGTCTATCACGTGACGTGGTGAAATTGCGGACCCTCACTAATTGGGACCTGGAAGTTCACCGCGATACGGTGGTATTGGGATTCGATACTGGAATTGGACAAATGTCAAGTTGGCCTATGGCACGACGTGCCAGGATCACGGATCCTAACTAGAATTTGCCAAATGGGAGTTGGCCTGCTCTGCGATGCGCTAAAGGTTAAAATGATAGTGTTTAATGACTGAAACTTAAAATTGCCATAACTTCTTACCCGATCATTGAATTTGGGCTAATTTTATATCGTTTGAAAGCTAAATGAATTTCCTACTCAGTGAAAGATTCTAAACTTAAAAATAATGAGTGTTTTAAAATTTTTTATATATGAATACTCATGTATTGGAACTATATTATGCTAGGGTAATACTGGGTGTTAAATATCTCCCCCTTGGGGTCATTCATCCTCGAATGAAATTGGTTTAGCTGAGGAAACTGATGGACTAAGCTTACACATTGAACATGCATCTCTGATTCATGGAATGCATGACTGAACTGATTCATGAATGCAAGACTGACATGAACATGATGTACAACTGAAACTGAGCATGATAGGGAGAGATCTTAAGAAGATTAGTAGCTTATATTGAATCTGGATTCGTGGAGAAAAGATAAGGGTACTTAGTTCACATATATTTCTCTACTTCCCAAGTGGCTCCCTCAATAGACTAATTTTGCCAAAGAACTTTGACTAGTGGAACTTCTTTGTTCCTTAGTTTACGAACTTGATGATCAAGAATTTCGACTAGAACTTCCTCAAAGGAAAGATTATTCTGAATATCTACATTTTTTAAGGGAACAACTACAGCTGGACCACCAATACACTTTATCAACAATGATACATGGAACACTAGGTGTACTGAGGCTAGATTTGAAGGCAACTCAAGCTCGTAAGCTACCTTTCTGAAACTACTGAGAATTTTGAAGGGACTGACATATAGGGGACTGAGTTTCCCTTTCTTGCCGAATCTCTTCATTCCTTTTATGGGAGAGATTTTTAAGTACACAAGATCACCGACCTCAAACTCAAGATCCTTTCTCCTCACATACACATACAATTTCTATCGGCTCTGGGAAGCCCTAAGCCTTTCTCTGATAAACTAAACCTTCTCTAACTTATCAAACACCAAGTTAGGCCCTACTACTACGGCCTTACCTACTTCAAACCAACCAATTGGAAATCTATATCTCCTACCATAGAAAGCCTCAAACAGAGCCATAGAGATACTAGAATGATAGTTGTTATTGTATGTGAATTCAATCAATAGAAAATAGTCATCCCAACTACCCTTGAAATCAACAACGCATGCTCTCAGAATATCCTGAAGAGTCTGAATGGTCCTTTCTGCTTGACTGTTTGTTTGAGGGTGAAACATTATACTGAGGTGGACTTGGGTACCAAGACCCTTTTGGAATACTTTCCAGAAATGAGAGGTAAACTAAGTACCTCTATCTGAGAGAATAGATAAGGGAACACCGTGCAACCTAACCGACTCTTTGACATAGAGTTTGGCATAGTCCTCAGTTGAATAAGAGTTATGGACTCACATAAAATGAGCTGATTTGGTCATCCTATCTACGATAACCCAAATAGAATCATGCTGATGATAGGTATGAGGCAAACCTATCACAAAGTCCTTGTTCACTTCTTCCCATTTCCGCATGGGAATACTGAACTCCTACATGGACCCACAAGGTTTCTGTTGCTCAACCTTAACTTGCTAACATGTAGAGCACTTAGCTATAAACTCTACAATATCTCTCTTTATCCCACTCCACCAATAGATCTCCTACAAATTGCAGTACATCTTAGTGGACCATGGATGAATAGAGTAACGTGCACCATGCGCTTCTGTAAGAATTCGTTGCCTTAAATCATCTACACCAGGCACACACAATCTACCCTGATATCGTAACACACCATCTTCCCCTTGGGAGAAGACCTTCACTTTCAGATCTCTGACTAATTTTTTCAACTTAACTAGACTAGGATCTCTATCTTGTTTTTCCTTTACCTCAGAAACTAGAGATGATTTGGTGCTACTCTGTACCCATACACTACTCTCTACTAAAACAAGTAAGCAGACACCTAGTCAGGCAAGCTGATTGAACTAACTTCTTCTTACCATCCTCAACACGAGCTACACTACCCATGGATAATCTACTGAGAGAATCAGCTACTACATTGGCCTTGCCTAAATGATAAAGAACAATCATGTCATAATCCTTTAATAACTATAACCACCTTCTCTGATGAAGATTCAAATCTTTCTAAGGGAGCACATATTGAAGGCTTTTGTTAACCGTGAACACATCTACATGCACCTCATACAAGTAATGCCTCCAAATCTTTAAGTCAAACAGTACAACTGCTAGCTCAAGATCATTAGTCAGATAATTCTTCTCATAGGGTTTAAGCTGTCTGGATGCATAGGCTATGACCTTACCTCTTTGGATGAGTACATAACCCAAACCTACCCTGGATGCATCTCAGTACACAACAAAATCATTAGAACCATCTGGTAGAGTAATAACTAAGGCTGAGGTGAGTCAAGTCTTCAACTCCTAAAAGCTCTTCTCGCAGGAATCTGACCATTAAAACTTAACTTTCTTCTGAGTCAATCTGGATATGGGGGATGTAATAGAAGAAAACCCTTCAACAAACTGACGGTAATAGCCAGCCAAACCTAAAAAACTCTTGATATCTGATGGAGAGATAGGTCTAGGCAATTTTATCACCGCATTGGTCTTTTGAGGATTGACCCTAATGCCATCACTAGAAATAATATAGCCGAGAAAAGAAACTGATCTTAGCCATAATTCACACTTACTAAATTTGGCAAGCAACTGATGTGCTCTAAGAGTCTGAAGCACTACTCTGAGGTGGTCTGGATGCTCATTTTTGCTATGGGAGTAAACAAGAATGTCATCAATGAAGACTATAACGAATATGTCCAGGTACTACTTAAACACTCGGTTCATTAAGTCTATGAAGGCTGCTGGGGAATTTGTAAGATCAAAGGCCATAATTAGGAATTCAAAGTGACCTTACTGAGTTCGAAAAGCTATATTCAGAATGTCATATTCCCTCACCGTAAGCTGATGATAGCCTGATTTGAGGTCTATCTTAAAAAAGTAGCTAGTACCATAAAGTTGGTCAAATAAGTCGTTGATTCTAGGAAGTGGATATTAATTCTTGACTGTGACCTTGTTCAACTGATGGTAGTCAATACACATTCTGATAGAACTATCTTTCTTACGCACGAATAGAATAGGTTCGCCCTACGAAAAAATACTAGGTCTGATGAATCCCTTATCTAAGAGATCTTTCAACTATTTTTTTAATTCTTTGAGTTCAACTAAAGCCATTCTATATGACGGAATAGATATAGGATGAGTATCTGGGTGAAGGTCTATTTTGAAGTCGATTTCCCTTTTGGAAAGAACTCCAGGGATATCTTTAGGGAATACATCTGAGTATTCATTTACTACTGGAACTGACTCAAGAGTTCAAGTTTCTGAGTTAGATTCTTTGACTCAAATAAGATGGTAAATACATCCCTTTAATATTATCTTTCTAGATCTAAGGTATGAAATCAACTGACCCCTAAGAGTTGTAGTATTACCTCTCCATTCAAGGACTGGTTCATTTGAGCACTGAAAATGAACTATTCTATTTCTACAATCAACTGAGCCATAGCATGATTGGAGCTAGTCCATGTCAATAATGACATCAAAATCTATCATCTTTAACTTTACAAGATCAACTGAGGTAACTTTCTGAGATATTATGATCGGACAGTTCCTGTATACCTTTCTGGCTATAATGGAAACGCCTACTGAGGTAGACACTAAAAAGGGATCTGCTACAGTTTTGAGACTAACTCTAAAGTTGATAGCAATATATAGAGTTACTAAAGAAATAGAAGCTCCAGGGTCTAGTAAAGCATAAACATGTAAGTGAAAGACTTGCAACGTACCTATAACTATATCAGGAGAATTTTCCTAATCTTGGTGGAATTGAAAAACATAAATCTGTTTGGATGATGACCACTAGTAGCACTAGAAGCGGCACCCTGTTGAGTTTAGCAATCGAATGGAACTGACGACTAATGGGACTGGCCCTGTTGGTACACATCCCTTTCTTTCTGAGAAACTACCCGATAATTCTGAATTTGATGGTTTGTCTTTCCACATCTGAAGCACACATCACTACTTACTCTACATTCACCCTGATGGTGTCTACCATATTTCTGACATAGAGGATTTGTACGAACACTGCTAAGACTGACATGGCACTTAGAGCCTAATGCCTTATCCCTATTGTCGTTTTTTAATTTGGGTACTGGGGCACTGGTTGAAAAGGGTGTTGGGGCTTAAGACCTCTGATAAAACTAAGGACGATTACCAACTTCTGACTTTGGCTGACTAAAATTAAAACTACCCATCCTAGCTCTCTTTTTTTCTCTCTCCCCCTCTTTAATCTTCAGCTCCTCTATCTATTGAGCATGGACATCAGCCCAGACAAGTCTATCTCACTAATCAGCATTGTGTTCCTGAACTCTTTGACCATACTATCAGATATGCCAGACACAAACTTACTCATCTTGGACCTGTTATCAGCTATCACATAAGAACCATACGTAGTTAACTAAGTAAACTCAAAGGAATACTCTGTGACACTCATGCTGCCTTGCCTCAAATTAATGAACTCTAATAATTTGACCTCTCTTAACTTCAATGGGAAGAATTTATCTAAGAAATCCATGTCAAACTCTTTCCATTCTATAGGCCTTAAATCAATATCTCTATCCACTTTCCACTACTTAAACCAAGTATGGGATATATCCTAAAATTAATATACAGCCAACTCAGCACTCTAACTAGACGTCACCCCCATAACATCTGTTACCTTCTAAACCATATCTAAGAATTCCTAGGGATCTTCTTCAGACTTGGATCTTGTAAAAGAAGGAGGATTCATCCAGGTAAAATCCTAAATTCTGGTTGCAGTAGTATTTCCACTGTATTGGCTAAAACAATAGCTGGCCTCTCATTTTATGCTACTATAGAGTTTGCTAGAGTAGTGAACGTAGCCCTAAATTCTGTGTAAGAGAAGTGCTCATTCAGAAGACCTGCCTAGATGGGCTGAGGGGCTGGAAAAGTTCCTGTTCTTCTTCTATTCCTTATGGGAGGCATGTTCTGTAAAATGAAGAAAGAAACGGATTAGACTGAGAGTTTAACTTGAACTCATGCGCAATCACATGACATGAATACTGAAAGAAGGAAAACTTTTACTAAATGCCTTGTAGCCTCTCGTACATAAGTTTTGCGTGCTACACACCCATGCATAAGACACTACTTGACGCGACTTTGTAACAACCTGAGATTATCCCCTAGTCGTTACACATTGCTAATGATCCCAAGGGACCACAAGCTAACCCATGGGCAAGTACCATCTATGAGCACTAAATAATATAATCATGAATGCAGAAGAATAACTAAATTATCATAAGGTTTTAAATCTTGAAATGACTACTGAATAATGAATTTAGCAAAATACTGAAATCTGAAGAGCTAATTGTAGTGTATAAAAAGCCTCTAAACTGAATACTATGAGTTGATGGGATAGGCCGAACTAACTCTACTAACTACTGAGAAAAAGACAAGAAGTATTATAATCTATCCTTGAATGATAAGGACTCACCACTGCCACTAAAACTGCTAATGATCTCAGGGACTAATTGCGATTCAAGCACTGAGCATCAGTACCTAAGATATGATACATCATAGCACAAAAGAAAGGTATGAGATCAATACTTTGAATGTACTGGTATGCTAAATAAGGTAGGCTGATATGCATGGTCTCATAAATAGGAATAGTAATAATTACTAGATATGCATGTAAAGCATGGAGTACTGAATAAAGAGCATGAAATCTGTGGCTACTGAAAATGCATGAAGATTTGTAAATACTAAGGATGGATGACCAAACATATAACATAAACTGAGTAAAATTTGTAAACTTAAATACGAAAAAATACTGATGTCTGCATGCTTTGGTCAAACAAAACTAAGACTGAATAACTGAGTTGAAACTATAAATGGGATTATATCTGAGACTGTATGAGGTATTATCTAACCAATATTCCCCAATTTAAGCTAATCGAGGTCCAACCTATAACCCCAGTTAGAAAGGTATTTATACTATACGACAGCTACTAATAATGGTTGTGTGTATCCACTAAAGTGATATAATGTCTAAAGAACTAAGGGTGTCAAGCCTGAACTGACGGGTGACCCCTGATAGATAGTCAAGCCTAATCTAACGAGTGACTTCTCATATCCTAAGTTGGCTACGTAGTTCTAGAGTATAGGGAATGCTACTAACGAATGTGCCTATCTGACAGAGAAGCCGCAATTCTTACACTCGCTTGGTGCTAAATCCTACTCCCAATTAGAAGACACTAAAATACTAGACTATTCTGAGTTTAACTGACTGATATGTTACTATTCAGAAAATGCTTATAGTATAATCTAAAGTTATTCTATAATGTACTGAGACTCGACTTAAAAAACAACTATGGATTTTGGGTATTCAATACCCCCAGGACTCAAAATAATAATACTGAAAAGACACTAAAGCTAAGGGGACAAAGCATGAAGGTTTTTATTAAATCAATCACTCTTGTAGGCTTTTTATCAAACACTTATAGTTCATGGTTCAAAACAATCATAGGAATTTCCTAAAACAAATAGAAATAGCATGAATCCAACATAATAGAGTTAAATCGTGGTCTTGTTTATTAAATAACAATATTAAAACATGGAGGATTAAATAATAATAATAATAATAATTTCATGGTAACATGGTATAGAATCATAGTTCATGGAGATTCATGGGTGAAATCACAATTTAAAACATAATAACTTGAAAAGATAATAATTTTATAATTAAAAGGGTTGCTTGGACTCAATGGATGAAAGGTATCCATGGATGAACATCTAACATACCTGGGATGAAGAATTTGGAAGGATTGATGGAGAGTTCTTGAGGTTTGACCTTGATTCTTGAAGGTTAGGGTTTTGCTACTTGAGGCAATGTTCTTGATTTTTGGGGATTAATTAATTAGAATAATGCCCACTTAGGTTATTAGGGACTTAATTTCATGTTTGGGGCTGACTTGGACATGGGAAAAGTACTTAAAAGCCCTGGGAATTAAAACTTAAAGCTGACTAAAAATCCTAATTTTCTGGGCTGGTGCAATACGGCATTATTGCACCGTGTCACTAGAATAGGACAACTGGGAAACTGGTTTGTGGCATGATGAAGGAAAACTATAGTCCTTCACTGATTGAGACCTAGATGTTCACCGCGACGTGGTGGTATCTTGCTTCGATACTGGAAATGGAAAAATATCAAATTGGCCTATAGCGCGATGTGCCAGTATCACAGACCCTCACTGGAATTTACCAAATGGGTGATTGGCCTGCTCCATGATGCGCTGAAGGTTAAAATGATGGTGTTTAATGACTGAACCTTAAAATTGCCTTAACTTCTTACCCGGTCATCAGATTTGGGAAAATTTTATATTGTTGGAAAGCTAACTGAATTTCCTACTCAATGGGAGATTCTAAACTAAAAAATAATAAGTGTTTAAAATTTTTTATATATTAATACTCATGTATTGGGACTTAGATTATGCTAGAGAAATATGGAATGTTACATTCTCATGTTGTGCTTAGTTGTGTGTTGATTTAACATGGTAGGGTGGTTGCCTATTCTTCTACGAAGTTGAACGTTCATGAGAAGAACTACCCTACTCTTGACTTTGAATTGTTAGCAGTGGTATTTTCATATAATAGTTAGAATCACTATCTCGATGGGGTTCATGTTGACATCTTTTCTAATCATAAGAGCCTACAGTATGTGTTTACTCAAAAAAAGTTTAATCTCAGTTAAAGAGATGGCTTGAGTTATTGAAGGACTATGATATGAGTCTCCATTACCATCTAGGTAATGCTAACATAGTTGTTGATGCTTTTAGTAGGTTATTTATAGGGAGTATAGCTCACATAGATAAAGATAAGTGGGAGTTGGTGAAGGCAATTCACCGTTTAGCTATCTTTGGAGTTTGTCACATAGACTTTGCGGATGGTGGTGTATATGTAAATCGGGTATCGCATTGGTCCCTTGTTGTTGAGATAAAGAAAAAGCAAATATTGGATTCTGATTTGATGGGGATTAAGGGGAATGTGGGTTAGCAAAAGGTTGTTGATTTTGTTATTAGTGGTGATGGTATCTTGAGGTACCAAGATAGGCTATGTGTTCCCCATATGGATGGATTGAGGGAAGGATTTTGGCCAAAGCTCTTGGATCTCGTTATGCTATTCATCCTAGTTCCATGAAGATGTATCATGATCTTAAGGAGTTTTATTGGTGGAATAATATGAAATGAGATGTGTCTAACTCTATGGCTAAGTACATAGTGTTCAATAAGTGAAAGTTAAACACATAAGATGAGAAAGTTTGTATCAAGAGATTGAGTTGCCCAAATGGAAGTAGGAGGTAATTAATATGGATTTCTTTATTGGTCTTCCCCAATCTCAAAATCAATATGATTCTATTGGGGTCATTTTGGATAGAATGACTAAGTCTGCTCACGTCTTGCCGATGAAGACTAGTTATTCAATAGAGAATTATGCTAATTCATACCATGTGGATATTGCAAATTTGTATGGTGCTCTAATTTATATCATTTCAAATCATGGTACTTCATTCTTATCCCACTTTTAGAAGTCATTTTAGAAAGGTTTGGGAACTAAGGTGTTCCTTAGTACCACTTTCCACCGGCAGTCAGATGGACAAGTGGAGAGTATCGGTTTCTACCTGCAGTCAGATAGACAAGCAGAGAGGACTATTCAAAAATTAGAAGGTATGCTCCGTAAATGCATGATTGATTATGGTGGTAATTGTTACAACCATTTTTCTTTGATTGAATTTGCCTATATTAATAGTTACCACTCTAGCATTAGTATGACTCTTTTTGAGGCATTGTATGGTAGGAGGCATCATTCTCCTATTAGGTGGTATGAAGTTTGTGAGGGTAAGTTGTTTGGCCCTAATTTGGTTTACTAATCCTTGGAAAAGGTAAGGGTGATTCGTGATAGGTTGAAAGCCATGCAAAGTCGCCAAAAGTCATATACAGATGTGAGGCATAGGGAGTTGGTGTTCAATATTGGCAATTGGGTATTCTTAAAGATGTCTCCCATGAAGGAAGTGATGCAGTTTGGTAAGAAGGGAAAGCTTACTCCCAGGTATGTCGGCCTATATTTGGTTTTGAAGAGCGTTGGCAATGTTTCCTATGAGTTGAAGTTGTCTTCTAGTTTAAACTCCATTCATTCGATTTTCCAAGTCTCTTTGTTGAGAAGGTATGTAGGTGATCCTTCACCGGCTGTCCCTTTAGAAGGGTTGGGTATCTCAGATTCTTTATCTTATGAGGTAGTCCTGGTTAAAATCTTGGATCATCAATTTCATCGATTATGGATGAAGGATGTGGCTTTGGTAAAGGTTCTTTGGAGTAACCATAAGGTTGAAAAAGATACTTGGGAGTCAGAAGAGGATATGAAGTCCAAGTATTTGCATTTGTTCTCTATCCCGAAAACTCGTGCTTGAGGTATATGTTGATCTTCTTATCTTTGTTGTATGTCTTTGATTTTTTATCTTGATTAAAGGTGAGCTTGATGTGTAATAATGTGTTAACTCATTATTGCGCTTGCCTTTACCCGTCATTCGAGGACGAATGGTACAAGTAAGGGAGAATTGAAACACCTTAACTTTGGACCCTTAGAAAATTTCCTAAGTTTGAGTTGCTAGACAAGGTACGACTTGAAGGTATAAGTTGTATGCTCGAGTACGGTTTGAATCCCTTATCTCATATCATGATTAGTGTAGGGTGGTTGCATTCTGTCCAAGGTACGTTAGGCCTCTCCCTTATCGTATGATTTGGTACAAGGTGTATATTACTATATCGTATAATGCCCTAAACTTATCCTAGTGCATTTTGTCTAGTGTAAGGGTTACAGGGTACTTCTCATATGTTAGGATATGATTTACCCTTGTGTGATCATATTTTCGGCAGTATGTAGGTCGAAGAAGAGGCTTAGAGTATGAGATATGGGTACCACTCATACCCTAGGGTATAGTTTGGGGGTGGGAGTGGTTGTAACCTCCAACAAGCTAGTTTTCAGCTTTTAAGCTAAGGGCATTCCAGAATTACCCCGCCTCAAAACCCTTGAATCCCCACATCTTAAATCGCGATGTGGCCTTTTATAACTTACATTGAATGATCAAAACACTTCAAAATACTCCTTAACTCTCTCTTGAAGATTGGAGTCTAGGGTTTCTTCAAGTGTTCATCTAGATGAAAAAGAGGTGAAGTTCTTTCCATGAATCTTTATGTATAAGGTATGTGACTCTTCCCTCATTGTTAGTTCTCAAATATTATGTGTTTTAAACATTGATTTTAATTCTTTAATGGTGGTTTTGAAAACAAATATTTAGGGCTTTGTTGCATATTGTTGAGTATTGTTTACTCTTGGTTTAGCTTGTGTTTATACATGTTTTTGGTGAGGGTTTGCATATGTGGGTTCTTGTTGATTGTGGTTTAACAAATGGATCATGAACAACACTAAACTTAATGATTTCTACTTTGATTTTGGTCTTAGCAAAGGTATGCCCTCAAGGTGTTTGTGAAAATGTCTGAGAGAATAACCTAGTCACCTAATGAGTTATGTTTTGAACTAAAGCTTGGTATAAGAATGCTAATGAAGGATGAATAGTTTTGTAAAGGTCTTGATGACCGTAATTGTATTTGAATAGTGCTTTGGACTAAGGCATTGACTATTAAAGTAAATGGTTGATAAATGGTTTCATGAAGACCTTGTGGTCATAGATGGTCTTAAATTATAACCTTGGTGGATTGAATTGGCTAAATGGGTTAAGGTCCTTAAGTGTTGAATTGAATGGATGACACTACATATACTAAGGGCTAGAGTCCTTAGGTCGATTAAGAAGGGTCAAAATGGCTTGAGGTTAGTGTCCACTTGCTTAATATAATTTGGGAGGTCCAACTGGTCAAAAAGGCTTGAGGTTAGAGTCCACTTGCATAAATGACCGGGAGGTCTAAATGGTCAAAACGGTTTGAGGCTAGAGTCTACTTGCTTAAAACGACCAGGAAGTTTAAACTTTTTACACTATATGAGTGGGAGGTTAGAGTCCTCTGTTTCATGTTTCATGATCGGGTGCTTCAAAATGCATGCTAAGCCTTGTCCCCTTTCCCGACACTATATATATGTATATATTTATGGTTGCATATGATGATTTTATCTTGGTTGAGTGATGGAACTATTTTTTTCTTACCCTTGAGTTGCATTCTATCTCTCCAACTGCAAACTATCTCCTGACGCTGTATCCCCACGTGATACAGGGGCCAGAACTTCTTCTTCTTTTCCTGTACAATGACCTAGTATTCGAGCGGTTTGTGTGTTGACATTGAAGTGGTGAGATTCCATACTTCGGATGGCATACATTTCACGGTCTTTCTACCCTATATCATAGATTTGGTTCAGACTTAGTTTTTGGCTATTTTTGGATTCATGTCCAGACATATTATACAAATCGGATTTGTAGAGGCTTTGCGGATGACTGTGGACTTGGGTATGTTAGTTTAGTATATTGACATTAATTTATTTGATTAGACACTTGTTAAGTTATAATTAATGGTCTTTTTTCCGCTTTTTTGTTATATGTTCAGGTTTATCCAATACTTCTGGATTGATGTGACAGTTAGGTTAGAGTAATGGGGCGATATCCGGTCCTTGTTGGGCTTGAGATGGCTCTTACGACAAGACCCAAGTTCGTGTCGTGTTACTATTGGCAAAAATTTATGTATGGAATAGACTTTAAGGGTCTTTTTGGATTTGATTAGTATGTTCAATTCTTAACTCTACTAAATAATTCTATTTAAAAGAACACTTACTGCATCATCAGGAGGGTTGAAGAGATCAAGGGGATTTATCCTTGAGTTGTTCTTAGCAGAAAACCACCTAAGGATTCTTGAATAAGAAACCTTTTTTGAGTAGTGCTTGACATGCTACCAGAGATGAGGAATTACTTTAAATGGACAATTCTAAAAATGTAAACGATGCAAAAGAAAAGGTCAGAATAATTATTCAATAACATAAATAAATGAAACACTAAAAAAATAGCGATGAAGCTTATCGTGAAACCTCAAGGAAATCCATATACATTAATCATATTTGGAGTAACTTTGTTAATAAATATATAAGATTCAAGAAATATCTTTCATATCCCCAAGAATAATTGTTGAATGCCTCGAAATTACTAGCAAGCACTAACAATTCAGGTTCTATGACTTTGTTGGTGTCTTTAACACATAAAATGGAATGTACAAATCAAACTAAGCATAATGGATTCTTGTGCTTCTTTGAAAACTTTTTCTTCTTGATATTAACTATCAACCTCCTAGATTAATAGCTAAGTCCAACAATGACCAACTACTCATTTATTTTTTCATTATCTTTGTTGGTTTTGGTGGGTGGTTTGGTTAGTGTCGTGCCTAAATTTGATGCCTTGATCTTTTTTTGGTACCTTGCTTGCCTTTGACTTTTTTAAGGGTGTTATTGTGGAAAGAGGTTCAGATGGAGGATGGTATCTCAGACTAATCACTATGGTAAATTGTTTTATGCTAAAACAAATCAGCATGCCACGATTGTTTATCCAAATCTCATCCATCTTTGTGTCCTCATCTTTCAATGTTTCATCAGTATCATCCTTATACTTGATCCTAAGATTGAGAAGATCCTACACCATGGTCATTTTTGAAAGCGTGCATTGTCATTCTCCGACATATCAAGAAAGTATCTAAAGTAACTGGACTTAAAGTAATCCTTTAATTTTTCATCTGTCAAATTCTTTGTAAAACCATCAAAATTTCAATCCATGATAGATTTAACTTTAAAATCACCAGTCAAATTAATAGGGTTATCTATAGGTATGTCAACTTGGAACTTGTCAATACTAAGACTCTTAACAAGATCGTACTATATTTTCGATCAATCAACGTTATCAAAACATCATGATTAACTCTTTCTTCTTCATCCTCTCTTTTATTTTCCTCTTCATATCCATTTTATTCCTCCTTATCTCCTTTCTCACATTCTTTTTCCTCTTCACTATCACCTTCATCCTCACCTTCCTCTTCATCTTCTTTATGACTTTCTTCATCATCTTTCTCCTCTTTTTCATTTTTATTTTTATCTTTTCCCTCTACAACCTCTTCTTCATCTCTCTCACCTTTCTTTTTTATTTCATCACTAGATCTTTCAACTGATTTACCTTCAGTAATTGTTCAATATCTCTTTTCATATCTTCATTCTCTATCTGTACATTTGCAGATGGTAACACTTTATTTTTTTATGAAAGAGATTCTTCAGTAAGTTCATGGTACTTGTAATTTAGCTACTTTAGTAGCTTTTCCAGAAGTTGATCGACTTTTTCTTAGCGTCATTTTTTCATCTACAAACAAAAGGAAAACAAAAAAATTACAATTGATTTGTGCACCATTAAAAAAAAAGATAACATGAAATTTAATAAATACAACACAATATAAAAATATTTCCAACAGATTGCCCATCAATTTAACATGACCCATCTGTTGCAATAGATGACTCATCTATTGGAAGAAATTATCCAGTATCATGACTATTTTGATTTCTTCTAATAGATGACTCATCTATTAGTATCATGACTATTTTGATTTCTTCTAATAGATGACTCATCTATTGCAATAAATGAGTCATCTATCAGAAAAATCAAAATAATAAACCAACAGATGATATAGTTATGTCCAAAAGATTCTTACATATGTTCCAACGGATTTTTATTCTTTCCAACATATTAAACATCTGTAACACCCCGCATTTCAGGCTAGAATGAAAACCGTCATTTCTATGAGTAGATGATCCAAAAATAAGAAATCCTATGAAAATTTGTCATGTTAATCAATTATGTAGTCTGGTAACCTATTTGATCATGAATTGACATCATAGAGGTCCCCTAACTCAAGGACTAGTTGAAAGATTTCCTATCGTTCGAGTTTGAGAGAGCGTCGAAACTTGGGTAAACTTCAATCGTTGATAACTCTTTGTATATAATGAATTAGCGGGTCTACTATATATCAAATGAAATCTCTTTGAATTATCTTTCCAACGATACTAATTTCTCCAACCGATACTCGAGCAAAAAATAATGGCCATTTTCATGATTGAGACAGTAACATCGCGTGATTAGCGTAGGATGCACGCTCTGTTGCACGCACCCGATTTCTAGGTTCTATTTTTGCATTTTTAAGGAAAAAGTGGTATTTCCGCCCCCTATTTAGCCATAACACGGGATTAAATCACCCAACACCAAAATAACATTATTTTCTCTCAAAATCACCAAGAACACTTCTTAGGGTTTCAACCCAAAAATCAACATATCTCAGAATTTAACCGTAGATTTTCCTTAATTCTTCAAGAATCAAAATTCCCATTGTGAGGGCTACAAGAACCACCCATCAATCGTTCGAATAGCATCCCTAAAGCACGAGTTCATTCAAGAGTCATAAATTAAGGTATGCGGGGTTTTCCTAAAATCTCATGGGCATAGAGATTATGATTTTAAGAAAGGAGTTTTGGATTTATGAATAAATTCATATTTTAGAAGGATTGATGATATTGTTTTGGCCTTTAGGCTTTCCCCCAAATTGATTTGAAATTATATATATATATATATATATATATATATATATATGTAAGCATATGTTTTAAGGTTGATGATTGAATTGAGAGCATGACTCATGAAAAATCCCTTGTTATGATTCTCCTTTACTTATGATATGCTATGAATTTTTTTGGATGCATCTTGAAAAGTATGATATGAAATGTCTTGAGTAATGTTTTATTTTGATTATGATTTTAATTTCAAAAAGAGAGGGTTGTTTATATTGATAAAAGTTGAACATAATCATATAATGAAAAGATTTGCATGGTTTGTTAAAGATTCATGACCACCACTTGTTTATTAAAAGAATGAGAATTTTTGTATAGTTTTGACTTATGTTTTTAGAACATAAAATCTCTTATGCAAATTGCATGTTTTGGTGGTCTAAACTATGTTTTAATGAAAGATCATGCTTATTGCATTATGTATCCAAAACATGACTTGCAAGTCTTGGTATGACGATACCAAATCAGATAATGCCATAACAGACACAGACTAATTTAGAAATCAGATTTTATCAGACTTTTATGATTCAGAATAATACATGCTCAGAAAAGGATAAAATTAGACATAAAGAGATGTTATGGTTCCCCTAAGAAGGAACGAGTTCAGATAAATCGTTACCTAAAATCATGATTTATCGATCTGGGTATATTAAATTACGCTGGTCTAGTGTCTTGTGGCATATCAGACTCAGACACTCTAACCCTTGCGGTATACTTGGGACTCAGACACTCCAACCATTGCGGCACACTTAGGTTGAGGGCTTCTTCGCTGAGTCAATGGTGGATTTTATATAGCCCATGGAATATCAGACTTGTAGGGGTGTGCCACCTAACTCAGAAATAATACAAAGATCAGAAAACTACATTGATAGAGAGGTTTATGATTATAAAAAATGTCCATATGTTTTGAAATTATATCTTTCATGATGTTTATGACTATCTCTTAACTATTTTATTTTTATATACAAGCTTTATTTTGGATTTCTTCATGTACCAGTACATCTGCATTGACCCCCCTCCCTTCCAGGTTCTGAGACTTAATCTAGGGGTCCCGATAAGTAGTAGATTTTCTCCAGGCATAAGTGTAGAGTCCCGTGGTGAGCCTTCTGTGTTTTAGTAGGCCTAGTTACTTAAGTCATTATCATTAATATGTTTTGCTCTACTGGGGGTCTTGTCTCAATTTTCAAGCAGTTGGTTTTTTGCATGTAGTAGTGATTTTGCAGACTGAGTCAGATATTGTTTGGATGTTTTTTTTTATTACAGCTTTCATTATGATTTGAATTAAGATTTAATGACCATATTTCCATTTCAGTATTTATTTTCATATTTCTTTTATAAATAGTGTATGTGATTACACGTTTGAAAGGCATCCAAGCCTTCATAGTTTGGGATGCTCATCACGGCTAGAGCCTCAGTTTGGGTCATAACAAACTTGGTATCAGAGCATGATTCATGGTCCCAGGGTATCTGCAAAATTTCCTTGGGTAGAGTCTTGTTTATGGGTGTGTAGCGTGCGATACTTATAGGCAGGTGGCTACTAGGAATTTAGGAATATCTTTTTTTTTTCATGTTCTAGTTTGTGGTATAGAGTTAGAATATTCCTCTTACATACTCTAATACATGCTATGGTGTCGCCCATATAGAAGTAAATTTATCCCAATTCTTTTCTTACTTTGATGTGCTCAGATATGTCTCATTATTGGTGTGATTCAAGTGCAAAAGTTTAGAGTCTAAATAGTATGGTCCTTTTTAATTAGTCCATATAAGAGTTTAAAATTTTTGCAAGGACTTGAGAAGAGACTGTTAGTTCTCCAAGGTGTATTGATTCTAGTGTAAACGTTGATTCTGATGAAATCATGCTTTTCAGCCTGCAGTATTAAGTGTATTCAGTCCTTTACAAAATTTATGTTGGAAATGTCATGCTTCTGAGGGAATAATGTGTAGCAGAATATTGGAACTGTATTTCCACCCGAGTAGTAGTATAACTTAAAGTAAAGGTATCATGACCTATTGGTAGTGATATTGGACCAAGAAGTTGGTGATGTGAAGTTGCAAGGTTAGAAATCAGAGTGAGGGTAACTTTTGTATAGATAACTGTGTTTAGTTGAATAACTAATGTTTGAGAATGATTTACCATTTTATAGTGATAGTCTAATGTGGTAGCTAGTTGCATGTGTGCATTGTATGGTAGTCTATTTGGGAAGTGTTTGACTCAAATTTTTTTTATTTATACAGAGTAAGATGTGTATTCTTAGATCATTGAATATTATGTGTCAAGTTTCTATCTCTTGTAATCTTGTTATCATTGTGTTGTTGAAACTGAAATTCTAGTAAAGCCGTGTGGGGCTCTTTCGATTTACTAGCATAGCTGCCTTGTCAATCATCTTATTTTCTTGTTAAAAAAATCAAAGGTAGTGAAGCCGTGTGGGGCCTATTTCTATTTGCTAGTAACTAGTTGTTCATCTTGTTATTCTTGTGTTGATTGGGATTGGGGGTTTAGTGGCGTAATGGCAAGAAAAGTGGTAAGGGCAAGTTATTGAATATATGTATGGATGAATCTTTTTCCATGAGATTGAGTTGGTAATAAAATGATATGTCCCTGTGTGTTAGTTTAGTAGAAGGTAAGGTAGAGAAGAAGTTATTAGTTAAGGTAAATTATTGTTTACTTGAAGTATGAAAAGAGTTGTTGACGGTGTTTCTAATGCAAGAAAATTATAGGATATTGATAAAGGAACTTGGTGGATGAGTGTTGTTAATTTAGCTACCCATAAGGTTGCAAGAGGGAGTTTAGTTGGGACTTATAGATCTATGAACTAAGTTTAGTTGTATAAAAAGGTTAGATAGTAATGATGTGTAGAAAGAGGATATGTTAATGGATTTTAAATAAAATAGATCATTGGGTTATGATTGATCCTTACTGTTATAAAGTTTTGGCAGATTAATGTTTTGAGATGTTTGGCAGATAAGGAAATTGTGCGAAGTTGTGGTTCATCAAAGCTAGAACTAGACACTAAGTTGGAATAGTAGATGGTGATCAAGGTGGATATAATGATTGATGTGGTGGGTATTAGTTGTGAAAATAATCTAGTAGGCTTGAACGGTGTATACAAGAGGTTAAGTTTATTTGATTCGTAATAAAGTTTGATGTTGTAAGTATGATGTAGAAGTATGCCCAAGGTGCTATGGGGCTGCATTATTTTCAAGGATCATTGCATGTTGTGTGGTTAGTAGTACCGTTGAGTTTCTAGGTGGAGAAACACTAGTTAACTAATATGTGATGTTCTTGATAGCTATGTTATGGAGTTATGATTAATGGTGTTGAGCCTTTTTGCATAATCTTTATTCTCATGGTTTACAAATATAAGTTTACAGGAATGATGCTGGTAGACTATGACAGAAGTGGTATAGTTTGTCAAATGTTTGGAGATATCCATGTTTAGTGTTAGAAAAATCTAAGTTGGTGAATGTTTAAGCTGTTATATGATGACTTTTGGGGCTATAGAAACCTAAGGGTTGAATCTTAGAAGGATGTGTTAGCATTGGTTGTTATACATAAAGATACTGCCTTACAGGGTAAGTTTAGTTTTATGTGTATTGTTATATCCCTGACTCTAGAGTAAAGTGATTGCAGTTTATACTAGAGTGTATATAGTGGTTCACAAACTTAGAGTAATGGCTTAAATCTAAGGCGGGGATGATAGAACGAGTAACCAAGTCAAGTTTTTAGTTGCTAATAGATGTGCCAGTAAGTTGTGGAATTGGCCTTGAGAAAGAATAATGCTCAATCTATTCTTATTTCAGCAGTTTACTTCAGTTATTCCAATACATACTCATGCTTTATGTTTCAGCTTCATGATCATAGTCCATATTCATGCATATAATAAGGAATCATGTACTCTCTTAGTTCCTAATATGATGAGTTCCCAGTTTGTTCAGTAGTCAGAATCATTTTCCATAAGTTATGAATTCCAAAAAAATTTAGGTCATGCAGTTCCTGACTCTTGTGCACATGTGATACTCTTAACGATCAATGAAAATTCACATTTATATCTGGTACGTCCTCAGATTAGATCTCTTTAATGAGTCCATACCGTGAGTGCTCTATTTATCACTCCTCAGTAAGGTATCAACTTATGCATAGTACTCCCCTCATGTTCCGAATTCCGGTATTCCAATTTTTCAGTGACCTTTTTCCCTTAGGTCGAGATAGTGATGATGAATAGTTGTCTAGATGAGAAAGAGTAAATATTTCTTGTTGATAAAAGATGGTTGTGTGCTTATTTGAGTTAAGCTATTAATTGTAGTGTAAGATTGAGGCCAAGTCTTTGATACATGTCAAGGTTAGTTGAAGTTTTATGTGTTATATTTGGGAAAAATTATTGTCTGCTTGTTTTATGTAAGCCCATAAGTTGAAAGAATTTTGAGGTGAAGTTTCATTTATGGCTTTGTTAGTTGACAATATTTTATGTGTATCATCTAAATAGTACAGGGAAGTTGTTATGGATAGAAGTATTAGAGAATATAAGAAAGATGTTTTATGAGTGTTTGTTTAGAAGTGCATATGTGGGTATGAAGATAGGCTTGAATGTTATGTATGTATACATACAAATGGATGCTTTGAGTGTTTGTGAATATCTAATGCGAAGTTAAAGATGATTGCTGGAGTGGTAATAAGAATTATGCATGAGATGAGGAATTGTGAAATGCAGGGTGTACTGAATTCATGATTCAGACTAGTACTACAGTATTATGTAGTGCGTCTTGTGATTTTGAGTTAGGCTTGAAGATGGTGAGAGAATTTAGTTCAGTTTAGACATTAGTAGATGGAAATATCAGCAACCATGTAAGAAAAATAAGTGGAATCAATGAGCATGGTGTTTAAGGAAAAAGTATAGTTGAGAGAGTATTTTAGAAGTGTGGCTAACCTTGAAAGTAAGAAGTTGCATTGCCTAAGGTTTCGTACTTCTATCCTAGTTTATGAGGTACATGTCTATATTTTATGCTATAAAGTAGTGTCAATGTTGTGATTCCGTAGTTGGATGTCTAGTGTAAATTGTGCCCAAGATCCTTTGCTCCCTCATGCTACTAGAACTCCTTTAGAAAGAGTGTTGAAGAGATACTCCAATTAAGTATAAGTGTCCATTATAATTCTGTCTGTATATCCAGCAATTCAGTTTGACAGTCAGGCAGACAAGTTACAGTGGTTTTCCACCTTGTCACCCAGTCCTACTATTCGAAGTCCAATACGTATGACCATTCAAAAATATATTCTATTCCATTCGTGTAAGATGCAAACTCAGTTCAGTCCAAGCATTATGTTTCAGATTCAGTTATTTAGCCATGACTTAGTTCATAGGAGTTCAACACATAATCTGAAATTTTTCCAGCTATTTAAAGTCAGATAGTGTAGTACCTTAGTACCATCTAAATCTTGTTGCCTCATGATTTATAATTACATAAGTTATCACTTACAAATCCAACGTGTCTGATTTGAGCGTAAACACTTTAGGGGGAATCCTAAACTCTCAGCATGAATCAGCTCCTTAAAACAAGTAAGGGCAAGTTAGCTCAGAATTCAGTTTCATGATAGAAGTTTAAATGTTTCAGATCAGTTATATCCTTTCTTAGAAGACACGTTATGTCTGCGTTATTCCATACCTTTAATATTCAACATTCCTACCCATCATTCGGGGATGAATGATCCCAAGGGAGAGATAATGTAACACCCCGCATTTTGTGCTAGAACGAAAGTCGTCAGTTCTATGCGTAGATGATTCAAAAGCCATAAATACTATGCAAATTTGGAATGTTAATCAATTATGTAGTGTGGGAACCTATTTGAGCATGAATTGAGATCATAGAGGTCCCCTAACTTAAGGACGAGTTGAAAGCTTTCCTATTGTTCGAGTTTGAGTGAGCGTCAAAACTTGGGTCAACTTCAATCGACCATAACTCTTTGTATATAATGAATTAGAGGTCCAACTATATATCAAATAAAAGCTCTTTGAATTATCTTTCAAACGATATAAATTTTACCAAAATTCAAAATCCAATAAAAATGCTATGGCCATTTTCGTGACCGAGACAGTAGCATCGAGCAATTAGCGTGCGACACACGCTCTGTCGCACGTACCCAATTTTCAGGTTCTATTTTCATGTTTTTAAGGGCAAAAGTGATATTTTCCACCCTCTATTCAGCCATAACACGGGATTAAATCCCCTAAACACCAAAATAATATTATTTTCTCTCAAAATCACCAAGAACACTCCTTAGGGTTTCAATCCAAAAATCAACATATCTTAGGATTTAACCGTAGATTTTCCTTAATTCTTCAAGAATCAGAATCCCCATTCTGAGGGCTACAAGAATCACCCATCAATTGTTCAAATAACATCCCTAAAGCACGAGTTCATTTAAGAGTCATAAATTAAGGTACGCAGGATTTTTCTAAAATCTCATGGGCATAGAAATCATGATTTTAAGAAAGGGGTTTCGAATTTATGAATATATTTATGTTTTAGAAGCATTGATGATATTGTTTTGGCCTTTAGGCCTTCCCCCAAATTGATTTGAAATTGTATATATATATATATATATATATATATATGTATGTAAGAATGTGTTTTAAGGTTGATGATTGAATTGAGAGCATGACTCATGAAAAATCCCTCTCTTGTTATGATTTTCCTTTACTTATGATATGCTATGAATTATTTTATATGCATCTTGAAAATCATGATATGAAATGTCTTGAGTAATATTATATTTGGATTATGATTTTGATTTCAAAAAGAGAGGTTGTTTATGTTGATGAATGTTGAACATAATCATATAATGAAAAGTGTTGCATGGTTTGTTAAAGATTACATTACCACCACTTGTTTATTGAAAGAATAAGAATTTTTGTATAGTTTTGACTTATGTTTTCGAAACATGGAATCTCTTATGCAAATTGCATGTTTGGGTGGTCTGAACTATGTTTAAATGAAAAATCATGCTTATTGCATTGTGGATCCAAAACATGACTTGCAAGTCTTGTTATAACGATACGAAATCAGACGATGCCATAACAGACACAGACTAGTTTAGAAATCAGATTTTATCAGATTTTCATGATTTATAATTCAGAATGATACATGCTCATAAAAGGATAAAATTGAGCATAAAGAGATGTTAGGTGGTTCCCCGAAGAAGGCACGAGTTCAGACAACTCATTTCCTACAATCATGATATATCGATCCGGGTATATTATATTACGCTGGCCTAATGCCCTATGGCATATCAGACTCATATACTCTAACCCTTGCGGCACACTTGGGTTGGGGGCCTTCTCCGCCGAGTCAATGGCGGATTTCATATAGCCCATGGAATATCAGACTTGTAGGGGAGTGCCACCTAACTCAGAAGTAATACAAAGAT
>NC_061119.1:104428377-104448352 GCF_002878395.1 Capsicum annuum
TATTTATGACCGATTTGATTTCATGTCTTAATTACATTTATTCCCGATTTGATTCCAGATTGATGAATATAGATATTCCATATTGTTATATGGTATTTAAAATGATGTTAGATAATATTATGCTAGCAAATTATAAAGAATACCTAGTTTTTTTTTAAAAATGGTGAATAGTTTATGGATGGTGGCTAGTTGATAAATAATTCTAGTGATTGGAGGAAACTAATGGATAACTAGTGGATTATGGAATGATGTTGGTAAATTTCTATGTGATGGTATAATACCAAATAATGATGAATAGTGAAATAATGGTTGAATTATGGCGATATTTAGTGTAAATGATGCATGTGTAAATTATTCTATCTTTGTTTGTACTCTCTATTAGTAGTATGGGATACTGTGATGAGTTCTTTACTTTTGCACCAATTGGTATATGGGAGCCAGTTTTGTAATTATGTTTGCATATTTTTTATCTCTTTACATCATGTTATTGTATTATTTTGGTTTATTTACTATTTATGTATAGTGATGAAGGAGATGATTCAGTTTTAATTTGGTACCTTGACTTAGTTATGATTTTCTTACTTTATATCATCTTTGTATAATGATTTAGCTCAATTGGTCTATGATACCTACTGAGTATCTATTGTTTGGTAATAATACTAAACTTCTATACCTTTTTGGTGCAAATTCAAGTACTAGTCGTTACCGTTGACATTGTTTGTGCAGAGTTGATCTTTCAGAGATAGGGTGAGCTCTTGGAGTTCTGAGTCGCCTATTTCCTTCAATCTTAATTTTATTAGGCAGATGTATTGACTATATTCTAAGTCTTTTGGGTTGTAGTATTGACATTAGATGCTCTTGTACTAGCTCTCCAGGTTGTGGGATAGGTATTCTTGTTGTGTTTTTTAATCTGTTCTAGAACACCATGTTTATTTAGAACTTGTATTCATTGAACTTGGCGTATGTTGGCATTCCCTACCAACCTAACTGATGAGTGGTGATTTTACCACTTATTATCACTCAATATTCATGTGCATTACCTTGTTTTGAAGGAATAAATGAGACTTATTCATGAGTAAATGCACTAATATCCACTTTTTGTAGGCATGGAGTTTAGGAAATCAAAAGATGTGGATTGGAGCTGAAAATAATAAAAAGAGAGCAAAAAAGAGTGCAACTGAAGACCTAGACTGCATCAGCCTCAGTTACCGCGACCACGGTCCTTAATCCACGATCGCGGTAAGTCAAGATGGTCAGCACAATATGGTCGTGGCACACACCCATGATCGTGTGGATGCGGTCACGGACAGACAAATGTGATCGCGGTTCAGTGGGAATATGCTTAGGGGCAATCTATAAAATCACTTAGATGAATCCCAAACCATATATAAGCCAAAACCCTTCATTCTTTGGGAATTGCTTACCTCATAAGATATTTGAATTGAAAACTTAAAACCCTAATTGGGTAAGTGTGTAATTAATTTTGGAGGCTTGATTTCTTAGAATTTTTTATGAAGAATGAATTCCTTGGATAATCCGTATGGTATATCTCTCTTTACTTTTGTCATGAGTAGGTAAGTAATTTAGTCTTGGGATTATGTTGAAGTGTATGGGTATTGTTTTGTTTGCTTAATTGTTAGTTGTTGAGTAATGATTTCACCATGCTTAAGCTTATGAGTTGGAATTTGATGGGTGAAGGCCCTAAATCTCCAAATTGGTTTGATAGGTGAAAAGCCCAAACTATAAAAACCCTTTATCATCTTTGAAAGGGGGATGAAGGTAAATATGAGGTAACCCATAACATCCTTGAAAGATGGTTATAGAGGGACAAGGTAATGGTGGACAATTAAGCCTATGATTTGCCTTATTTTGAAATCTTAGAAATAAGTGTATTAGAAGTGTAAATCATGTCAAGAGAATCATCCTAGAAATAGGATACTTGATTAAGGTTTTGGGTTATTACGAATTTCACACTTGTTAGGTGCTCGAAAGAGCCAATGGGTGAAATCATTGTGGTTTTATCGAAATATTAACCACAATGACCTTCGATCTAGCCTATCCTTTAGTTAACAACTAAATTTCATGCTAAACCATCATTAACCCACATACTTTTACCTTTAGGTAGAAATAATCCCAAGATTTCCCCTAATATTGTTGTTTAAAACAAAAGTGTCATCTCTTGATTAGTTGCTAAAGATTGTACAAAAAGTTTCCAAACAAATCCCCCCATTTTATTTTACATGTTATTTTTGTTAGAAATTCGGGTAAATTTGTAGTAATTTGAACACCCATAGGGTTTGAAGTCTATAATTCGTTCCTTGACATTCGACCCCAATTCAAATTGGGTTACTTGATAATGATCACCTCACCCCTCAATTATGAGAGTGAGTTGAGTGTTATCAAAATGGTGTCAATTTTGGGGAGTGAAATATAAATTTTGCTTATGTGGCGTTATTCTTACTTGGGTATTCCCAGAGTAGTGCACTTTACTCTAGTCATTGTTTTTGGATCTTTTATAGGTAATCCTAGCTCAAACAGAATTATGAGTGAAGGCACTCTTCATGCAGAGTCATTTAATGTTCCCCTTTATGAGGAGAGCCAACTAAATGGAGGGGCTCACACAGGTGAAACCCGCATCCCACCTCATGATTGGAATGGGACATTCCATGTGACTAGTATCATGCTTCATATGTTGTAAGTAAAGGGGCTGTATGGGGGTCAAGCTCATGAAGACCCATATATTCACTTAAGGAATTTTTTAGAGGTGTGTACACAATTCAACATTTCTCATATCACTCAAGAGTCCTTTTGACTTCATCTTTTTTTTCATTCTCACTAACAAAGAAACCATTATTATGGTACCACCCACTCTCTATGGATTCACTCACTTTGTAAAACGCGCTCACAAAGGTGTTTTTAGATCAATACTCTTCTCTATCCAAGGTATGTCACCCGAGAGATGAAATCATAAACTTTAGACAAAGGAATGGGGAGCCACTTCATGAAATATGGGAGAGATTTCATAGGAAGTTGGCCAAATACTCAAACCACATGATTCAAGAGAAAGGACTTCTCCAAATATTCTATCAGGCACTTGTCCTTTGAACCAAATTGTGCTAAACAATGCAGTAGAAGGTTCTCTCTTAAATTTGCACTTCTATGTGGATACAAAATTGTTGAGAGAGGTAACTAAACACAATCAAGAATGTCATACCCAAGACATCAATATTTCTAATAGCTCTCCACCTAAGCCCATGGTTAGTAGAGAATAAAGAAAATGGGACGAGGATCAAAAGCAAACCATGGCAAAGATCTTGACCCAACTTGAGATCCTAACTAAGTATATCATGGGTGCACCCATAAAAATGGAAAAACTCGTGACACCAAGATCCCATTATGAAGATTAAGAAGCTAGGAGAATGGAGAAAGAAATTTGGTACCTAGCTAACCACTTAGGGGTTCTCATTCGGCCAATCATAGGTAAGGTAGGAATAAAGGTTGGATAAATCAGGGTGGTGTTCGAGTTTGGAGAGATCGGGAAAATGAGTATTTCTATTTCGTGCCTCACCATGATTGGGATTCTAACAAAGAGTCAAGCTCCATTGACACCAATAGAGGTAGAAAGGAGAATATCCTTGCAAGAATTTTGAATAGAGTTAAAGGAACAGACAAAATGGTCCATGAATTAAAAGAGGACTTCATTTCACTCTCTAACACTATGGTCTCCCATTCGGCCTCTATAAAGAATTAGAGATCCAAATGGGACAACTCTTCGCACGACTGAATGCTAATCCAATTGAAAATCCCACTAGTGACAAAATTTCTAACCCCCAAAATGAAAATCAAATCTTGGCAATACGTGCTGGGAGTGAAAAAGCAAATAAAGAACACTTGACGGAGGACTTAGGAGGAAAAATGCCCAATACTCAATCAAAAGAGAGATTGACTCAAAGTCTAATCGATAAAGAGAAGAAAGAGGTGGAAAGCATTATTGGAAGGTTAATTGATGAAGAGGAGTTTGATAAGTGAGGACCTGTGGACCCTCCTTGACAAATTGATGCATACCAACATCATGCTGCAACGATAACTAAGGCATCCTATGGGAGGCAACCCACAAATGCCTCATGGATGGCATGTATCCTTTTTATCATATTTTTATTGTATTGATGTTAGTTTTTGCATATGAATAACTCATGCATAGTGTGACACTATGCATTCCTTGCATAATTTTAGAAAGGGGAAGTGTGTCAATCAAAGGATAAATAGGCACCAAGTGAGCAAAAAATCTGGATAGGGGAAAATAGGTGAGAAAAAAATCCCTCGGTTACCGTAACTGCGGTCCCCAAGTGTTATCGCGATTACCACCTTTTATGAAGAATGAATGCTTTGGATAATCCTTATGGTATATCTTTTTACTTTCTTTAATAGTAGCTAAGTAATTTAGTCTTGGAATTATGTTGAACTAGAGTGTAATTTGTGTGTGGGTATTATTATATTTGCATGATTGTTAGTTGTTCAATAGGGATTTCACCGTTGCTTGAGCTTATGAGTTAGAATTTGATGGGTGAAAGCCCCAAATCTCCAAATAGGTTTGATGGGTGAAAAGCCCAAACTCTAGAAACCCTTTATCATCCTTAAAAAATGGATGAAGGTAAATATGAGGTAGCCCATAACATCCTTAAAAGAGGGTTATAGGGAGACAAGGTAATGGTGGAAAATTAAGCCCATGGTTTGCTTCCTTTTGAAATCTTAGAAATAAGTATATTAGGAGTGTAAATCATGTCAAGAGCATTATCCTAGAAATAGGTATTCTTAATTGAGGTTTTGGGTGATTATAAATTTCATACTTGTTAGGTGCTCAAAAGAGCCAATGGGTGAAATAGTTGTGGTTTAATCGAAAGATTAACTACAATGACCTTTGACCTAGCCTATCCTTTAGTTAACAACTAAATTTCATGCTAAACCATTATTAACCTACATACTTTTACCTTTAGGTAGACATAATCCCAAGATTTCCCCTAACATTGTTGTTTAAAAGAAAAGTGTCTTCTCTTGATTATTCGCTAAAGATTATACTAAAAGTTTCCAAACAATTCCCCCCATTTTATTTTACATGTCATTTTTGTTAGCATTTTCGGTAACCTTTTAGTAATTTGAAAACCCATAGGGTTTGAAGTCTATAATTTGCTCCTTGAGATTCGACCCCAATTTAAATTGGGTTACTTGACAATGACTACCTCACCACTCAAGTATGGGAGTGATTTGAGTGTTATCACTAACCCATGTGTTAGCTCTAAGTTATGGTATTGTCTTACCTACTGGCAGGTTTTAGTAGGTGCCATCATGACTCATAAATTAGATTATGACAAATTGGTATCATAACATAGGTTTCACCGGTATTGTTGGTACACGAGCAAGTGTCTAGTAGAGTCCTGTTGATCAAAATATTGATTTTTGTTTCCTATCTTTGGGAGGCTATAAGACATTATTAGGAATTCTTCACTTCTTTCCCTTATATTATTGTAAGAGTTTGAGATGGCTAGGACACACGCTACCGCTACATGAGATGAGGGTCTCGAGACCTATCTTAGGGATCCTTCTCTTATTTGTGGATGATCTAGAGGTTATGGATAGTATCGTGATGTGTTCCCAGCTAGGACACTAGATAGGTCACCTTTCCAGACCAAATTCCTACACTTCAGCCAGAGATTTATCCGCCACAACTAGCGGTGGGCTACGTACCAGCCTAGGATCTACTATGCTTTGTTCCTTCTATATTGCTTGGAGATGTGTTATTCATATTTTAGGAAAAGTTAGTGGTATGCCATCTAATTATACATAGCCTACTGATCAGTGTGGTACAGAGGTGGGGGCACAACCTATAGGTGCGGCTTACAATGTTATGGCTCCTCCTACTCCAATAGTTTCTTAGCCGGTAGTTACTAAGCCAATGGTTTCCTAGCCTGCTATGTCTTCTGAGGAGCAGAATATATTGGGTAGATGTTTTATATTAGCTTCACCTAGATTTTCTAGTGCTCTAGGCGAGAATGCATATGAGTTTCTAACTACTTGTGAGGATAGGCTTTGAGGTTTAGGCCCTGTTGAGACTCGTGGTATAGATTATACCATATTTTAGTTGGACTTGTCTACTCGTCATTGGTGGAGAGTTTATATGGATTCTAGACCAGCTAAATTTTTCCCTTAACTCGGACTCAGTTCTTCAAGATGTTCTTGGAGAAGTATATGCCTCTCAGCCTTTAAAATTGTTTAAGGGATCAATTCTCTTGATTGGAGTAGGGCTCCATAGTAATTGTAGAGTATGAGGATTATTTTCATGAGTTATCTAGGCATGGGACTTCTATTTTAGACACTGAGTATTAGAAAGTTTGTTGCTTTGATAGAGGTTTGAGACTCCCTATTTGTTTGTCTACTTAGAGCTTGGTCGCGGAGAGTAGATGTTTTGCTGAGGTTTTAGATCATGATCGAGTGATGGAGGAGATGCATCGTGAGGCCTAAAGGGGTAATTATAAGGGGCTAGATACCAGGGCAGTTTCAGTAGGAGATAAAGTAGTTCCTGATTCAGAGGTTGTAGTTCTTATGGTGGGTATTCTCTACATCCATCCTATTAGCCTTAGAGTCTACCTAGTTGGTTGATTCAATCAACTCTCTAGTTTATTGGCAGAAGTTAGTCTAGTGCTAGTGATCGCCCTGGTTAGGGTAGTGATCAGTCTTCTAGGGGTTCGTTCTTTGGTTATTCTAGAGGTCAGCTAGATCTATTAGTTCTAGTTCAGCTCAGAGGGTGTATTATTATTATGGATATTTTGATTATTTTATGTATGAGTGCCCTAGTCATGGGGCAATTATTATTTCAGTATAGGGTGCTTCTCTTATTAGGTCAGTCATCCCCCAGCTAGAGGTGTTTCTCATAGTTGAAGGGGTAGTTCTCAGGTTATTCGAGGAGGTTCTCAGGCAGGCATAATAGAAGGTCTATGAGATATCTAGCCAGGTGGAGAGCATGGCTAGCTGTATGCAGTACCTGCTAGGACCGAGGCTGAGACTTTGTATGTTGTTATTATAGGTACAATTTTTATGTGCCACCAGTTGGACCTTGCCTTGTTTGATCTGGGATCCACTTATTCTTATATTTCTACTTATTATACACCATTATTGGGTTGACTAGTGATTTTTCATCTGTGTCATTGGGCGTATCCATTCCCTTAGGTTATTCTTTAATAGTGGATCGAGTATTTATATCATGTGTTGTGATAGTTAGTGATTTTACTACTTGTAATAATCTTATTATTCTTGATATGGTGGATTTTGATGTGATCCTGGGCATGGACTGGTTATCCCACTATCATGCGGCCATGGATTGTTATGCTAAAACCATTACCTTAGGCATGCCCGAAGTACCCCCAGATGTGTAGCAGGGAGTGGTTAGCCACGAGCCAATGCAGATTATTTCTTATGTCTAAGCTAGGAGGCTTATCTCTAGGGGTTGCGAGTCTTATCTCACTTATATTTATGATACTAGCATGGAGAGTGGCATATGACTTTGTTCCTGTTGTTTGTGAGTTTCCTGATGTCTTCCCTACTGACCTGCCTGGTATTCCCCCTATTTGTGAGATTAAGTTTTCCATTGATCTCAAGCCTAGCACCCAACCTATTTTTATGGAACCTTACTATATGGCTCCTGCCGAGCTTAAGAAGATAAATTCTCAGCTTTAAAATCTTTTTGGTAAGGGTTTTATTAGACCGATTGTGTCTCCTTAGGGAGCTTCTATATTGTTTTTAATGAAGAAAGATGGTTCTATGTGGATATGTATTAATTATAGGCATCTTAATAAGGTGACGGTGAAGAATCGTTATCCTATCCCTCACATTGATAATTTATTTGACCAGATTCAGGGTGCATGTGTGTTTCCTAAGATTGATTTGAGGTCTGGTTACCATCAGTTGCGGATTCGAGCTGAGGATGTCCCTAAAATAGCCTTTAGGTCCCATTATGGTCATTATGAGTCCTTAGTGATGTCTTTTAGGTTGACTAATGCCACAACCACATTCATGGATTTGATGAATCAAGTATTCATGACTTATTTAGAATCCTTTGTGATTGTGTTCACAAATGACATATTTCTGTATTCGAGGAGTGGTGAGGAGCATGAGCAGCATTTGAGCATCATACTCCAGACTTTAAGAGATCATGTACATTTTGCCAAGTTCTTCAAATGTGGTTTTGGATTGAGATGGTCGCTTTCCTTGGACATGTGGTGTCTAAGAAAGGTATTATAGTAGAACCAACCAAGATTGAGGTATTCATGATTGGGATCAACCTACATCTCTGACAGAGGTCCATAGCTTTATTAGTTTGGCCAGTTTTTATAGATGTTTTATCAAGGGTTTTGCTACTATTTCAGCCCCTACGACAAGATTAACTTAGAAGGAGGTTCCTTTTCGATGGTTCGAGAAGTGTGAGTTGAGCTTTGGAAAGCTCAAGGACTTTCTTACTTCAGCTCCTATGTTAGCTTTTTTTTTGGGGATGAGGGATTCATCGTGTTTTGTGATGATTTTCGTGGTTTTCTATGTTGTGTATTGATGTACCATGGTTGTTTTATTGCTTATGTTTCTAGGCAGCTTAAGGTCATGAGCGCAACTACCCCACTCCTAATTTGGAGTTGGCGATGGTAGTTTTTATGCTTTATATTTAGAGGCATTACTTGTATGGTGTACATTGTGAGATTTTCATCGATCATCATAGTCTTCAGCATCTTATGACGTAGAGATAGCTTATTACTAGACAACATAGATGGATAGAGTTACTTTGACAATGATATTTCTATCTTATATTATATGGGCAAGGTCAATATGGTTGTATATGCCTTGAGTTAGAAGGTAGTAAGTATGGGTAGCTTGGCTTGTATTTTAGTATCTCAGAGGTCGTTAGTACGGGAGATTCAGGCCTTATCTAACTTGATAGTTTGCTTTAATATTTTAGATCCTAGGAGGATTTTGGCTTGTATAGAGGCAAGGTCCTCACTATTTTAACGAATTTGTAATCGGTAGTTTGAGGATAACAAGCTTTGCTTTCTTCATTATCAGATGTTGAGTTGGGAGTTTGAGAGGCACACCATTGATTTCGAGGGTGTTTTGAGATATCATGGTCATACTTGTGTTCCTCAGCTTGATGACTTAGTTTAACTGATTTTGCATAAGTTGCACAACTCTAAATATTCTATTCACCCTGGCACTGAAAAGATGTAAAGATATTTGAGACAACATTGTTGGTGGAGTGGTATGAAAAGAGATATGACAACCTTTGTAGCTCATTGCCTATGTTGTCAGCAGGTAAAGGTAGAGCATCAATGACCTGGTGGATTGACTCACTGGTTGCCCATTCTTGAGCGGAAATAGGAATGGATTACAATGGATTTTGTTAGTGTTTTTTATTGTTCTTCCCCTGGTTCCGATGGTATATGGGTCATTGTAGATCACTTGAACAAGTTAGTATTTTTCATTCCTATTCGAATGATTTTTAGGGCTGAGAGATTGGCCCATATCAATGTTCGAAAGATAGTCAGTTTGTATGGCGTGCTTATTTCTATCATTTCAAATTATGGTTAGTGTTCACTTTGAGGGTTTAGAGAGCATTTTAGAAGGAGTTGGGTACCTAGATGAATTTGAGTACAACCTTTCATCCACAGACTGATGGTCAGTCCAAGCGGACTATCAGGTTTTAGCTGACATGCTATAAGCCTATGTTATGGATTTTGGAGTCCAGTGGGAGCAACACTTAGCCTTGGCAGAGTTCACATATAATAATAACTATTTTTAGAGTATTGATAAGGCGCCTTTTAAGGCTTTGTATGGTAGGAGATATCATTCTCCGATTGGATGGTTTGAAACTTTTGAGGTTAGGCCTAGTGGCACAGATATGCTTCAGGAATCGTTTGATAGTCTGAAGGTTATTCAAGATTGGTTGAGAGTAACTCAGAGTAGGCAGAGAGCCTATGCAGATCGTAGGCTTCGTGCCTTGAGATTTAGAGTTGGTGACCGTGTATTCCTTTGTGTGTCACCCATGAAGGTTGTGATGAGATTTGGGAAGAAGGGTAAGATCAGTCTGATATATGTTGGACCATTTGAGATTCTTCGCGTAGTTGGTGAGATAGCCTATGAGTTAGCTTTACCTCTAAATTTTACCACTGTTCATCCAATTTTCCATGTCTCTATGTTGCAGTAATATATTCCTGATCCTTCTTATGTGCTTAGATGGGACTCAGTCTTGTTGGATGAGCGTTTGACCTTTGTAGAAGAGTCGATGCTCATTTTTGCTAGTGATGTGAGGTGGTCGTGCACTAGAGAGATTCCTATAGGTAAGGTTCAGTAGAGACACCGTCCAGTGGAGGAGGCCACTTGAGAGATCGAGAGCGAGATGCGGGCACAATATCCCCACTTGTTTAAGACTACAGGTATTTTCTAATCTTTAAATTTTGGGGACGAAAGTTTCTTTAGTAGTGGATATTGTAATGACCCTTCAGTTCATTTTCTATATTTCCGCTTATTTTTGCCATTAGAGCATTTAATGGCTACCCTAATCCATTTATGACTTGCTGGAACTTATAGTTCGATTACTGAGCAATTCATTTAATTTTTAGAGCCAATTCCCTGTTCAGAAGTCTTCATTGATTTCAAGTGGCCATCGAGTTAAAACTTTAATAACACAATATCAGATGCAAATTTCAACTACGCCAGAAACTCCAAAATATCAATTTTAGGTTAGCTAGACCTTTGGTTAGGGTCCTAATACACCTAAGCTCATTTTGACCTGTTGGTCGAAATGTTAGAAAATTAGAAATTTAGGTGTATGACCCATATTTCGTCAAAACAACCTTGGATGGAAAATTCAACTTTACCATTGCATCCAGAATGTTGAATTTAGTATGGTCACATAGTTTTTTTGCGTATATCGGATTTTGAATGAAGCCTGAGGCATTGGCAAAAACCTGGAATTTTTCAAAGTTTCATCTATCAGTTGTTCTGGCCGCAAGTAATGCAATCATAAAAGGAAGTATGGCGATCGCCATACCTACTCCTATAGCCAAGTAGTGCAATTTCACACTTAGTTGTGTGATTCCTACATCTAAAGACCTGACATGGGTAAAAAAAGACCCCTTTGGCCGCATTTTGGCCATGTCCCACTCATTCTTGAGAGACAAGAACCCTCAAATAGTGTGCAATCATTAAATTGAGTCTTGGGGTGACTTGGGAGCTTTATTAACGTGTAATTTTGCGAATATCTTCGGATTTAAGGTAAGAATCCTCAAAATTCATACTTGAATTTCTTAAAATTTAGACCAAATCCCCAAATCATTTAGGTCTTGATTTAGACCCAAACTTAGCTTGGTTTTTATTCATTTTTTGGGTTTTGTTTCTATGTACTTGATATCATGTTGGGTTGATCTCAGAAATGTGATTTTCTATGAGTGGGACCCACATGGGGGTTTTGCATAATTTTTGGACCCCAAGCACAATGGTGCAATATGGGTATCGATATTCTCATATTGATATGTATAATGTGTTTTTGATAGCTTGGCATCTTGAGGAGGCTTCTTGGAAGGGTAAAGTAAAGGTTTAGAGGATTGTTGAGCATTTTTGGCATTGAGGTAGGCTAGGTTTAACCCTTTTTGATTGAGCTACTTCAAAGTATATTTATGATATTATTTTGGATTGGGATAGATCTTAGCTTTTGGTTTGATGGATTGCAAAACTTGGGGTTAGTTGAGTGGTTTAGGATATTTATCCTTTAGCGTGTTCCCATGTGCTTTAGATGAATTGGACTTTATCCCTCATATTTAGAATGAGAATGACTTAGGTTACTCATATTAGGCATAATTAACCTAGTTACTCATGTTTTAGGGGAATTTCCTATCTTACGGCTAATTAAGGCTTGTTTGACATCTAAAAGTGAAAGTAGATACCTTAAGCCTAGTTATGGTAGACATTTTCCTAAAATAGAGCTTAAGGAATAGAAGTGGACTCTTAACCAACCTTAGGCTATGACATGCTAGTTTAGGTGAGCCTTTATGCTTACTAGATTCTTGAAAAGGCCTACTAAGTCAAGAATGAGAAATATTTATACTTAATAATTATGTGGGTGAATTTTGAGGATTAATTCTATTTATATTTATGTTATTGATGATGTTATTATGATGATGGTTATGATACTTATGACTGATTCAATTTTGAGTCATGATGATACTTCTTACCAGTTTAATTTGAGTCTTGTTGATATTTATGACTGATTTGATTCCGAGTCTTGATTATATTTATTCCTAATTTAATTCAGAATTGATGACTATAGATATTCCATGTTGTAATATAGTATCAAAAGTGATGTTTGTTATTATTATTATAATGGTAAATGATAGTGAATGCCTAGTAGGTAAAAATTGTGAATAGTGTATGGATAGTGGCTAGTTGATAAATAATGCTAGTGATTGGAGGATACTAATGGCTAACTAGAGGATTGTGCAATGAAGTTGGTAAATTGCTAAGTGATGTATAATTCCAAATAGTGATGAATAGTGAAATGATGGTTAGTCTAAATGATGCATATGTAAATTATTCTATCCTTGTGTGTACTCTCCAGTAGTATGGGATGCTGTGATGAGTTCTTTAATTTTTGCACCAACTGGCGTATGAGAGCCAATTTTATAATTATGGCAACACATGTTTGATCTCTTTACTTTATGTATTGTTTCAGTTTATTTACTTTTTTTTGTAAAGTGATGATGGAGATGCCCCAGGTTTGATTTTGTACCTTGACTTAGTCATGATTATCTTGCATTATATCATATTTGTATCATGATTTATCTTAGTCAGCCGATGATACTGGTATATGTAGTTTTGATGATGAGCAACTAAACTATGAGGGACCGAGTCCCTAGATGTACTAGGTACAGTAAGCTGGCATGTGCCTTTTACACTGTTTTATCATCTTATGTAACAAATTTGCAGGTGCTATTTTGTACCAACTTGGATAGCTGGTCCAATGATATTCCATCCCTAATCATAACCTAGCTATAAAAGGAAAGAGATGCCTCTTCAATAATTGGTTTTTTCCCAAATTACTAAGAATGAAGAGAGGTGGCAAAACCCAATTTCAATACTACCAAGTTCTTAGCTTTATGAATGCTTAAATTGAAATAGTTCTTGACTGAGTAATGATTTGTAATCAAACAACTCATCTTATAAGAGTAGTGCTTTCTTTTGAGAATGTTGCTTAGGTAGAGTTACGTAAGCTAGTAGCTGGTTAGAGTTAGCTAGTTTTGAAGGAAAATTTGGTAGATGTGTCAAGGTGTGCTTGTAATAGAGGTATTGCAAATAGGAGAAACCTTGATGTAGGTTCACAGTCGAGTCTGTAATCAAGAGATTGGTTATAGTGGACTGTTTTGGTGCTTGTGAAGGCAAGCCATGGTTTTTCTCATGTTATCTTTCAACGTAAAAATCCTTTGATGTTCTTTCCAGTAGTACTTTTGGTTTTCCAGCACCTCATAGTTTCTTTACTTTTATAATGCTTGATAATGACTCTGGGGCACCTAGTCCTTCATTTGTGGTGCATCCTATAAGGGTTCTAACAATAGATATTAGAGCGGGTTCATTCTGAAAGGTTCATACTAGAGTGTTCTAGTCATTATGACTACTAGGACTGAACTAGGGGTGGAAAGAAAAGAAGGAAAAAGGAAGAGATTGTTGACCCTAAAGGCTCTAGAATCTAACCTAGGTGAAGAAGACACTGAAGTTTCACTTCTAGCAACAAAATTATTAGCGGTTTAGAAAGGGTTGGTCAGCTTCGTAAAAAGAATGATCAAAATCCTAAAAAGGTAAGAAATAAAGATGCAATCAGCAGTATGATTTTGAAGGTATTGGCTGCACGAGAAGTCTCCCTAAGTAAATCTAAGAAAGACAAGGAAAATAGAGATGGTCTCATACGAAAACATGGTGAGAAGAGGATAATCTCAGGTTCCTGTTGCTCACTAATGGCCACTACTGAAGAAAAGAAAGAAAATGTGATAGAAAAGGGGAATGAGAACCAAAACTGGTTTATGGATAGTGGTTGTTCTAGACACATGATTGGGAGTGTTGATTGTTTTCTCACTCCTCAAGACACTCTAAGGGGGAGGTATGTCCTTTGGAAATGGGAAAAAAGGTTCATCCAAGGTGTTGGAAAAATTGGCAAATCATCTCATCATGCAATAGAAGATGTGTATTATGTGAATGGGTAAAAATACAGTCTTCTAAGTGTTTTCCAAATATATAATAAGGGAAATGAGATAAAATTCTCAATTGAAGGATACACTGTATTAAGCATAAAATTTGGAAAGATTATTCTTAAGGCCTAAAGAATTAAGAACATGTACATAGCTGATTTAGAGTCTATCGCTGATGGGGAATTAACTTGTTTAAGTGCACAAAGTGAAGATGAAAATTTATGGAATAAAAGATTAAGGCACATGAGTTCCTAATTATTAAACAAGCTGATCTCAAGGGACCTGGTCTATGGTCTGCCAAAGCTAAAATTTCTAGACAATAAAGTCTATGATGCGTGTGTTAAAGGAAAACACACCAGAACTTCTTTCAAACTGAAGAAGCAAGTACTTCTAGACCCCTTGAAATACTTCACATGGATTTATGCATACCCGTCAAAGTCCAAAGTAGATGAGGGAAGAAATATGTGTTGGTCATTTTATATGACTATTTCATTTTCAGTTGGACAATATTTATAAGAACCAAGGATGAAACATATGGGGTTCTTTTAGCTTTTTCCAAGAAAATCTAAGTGGGGCTAAATTGCAAAATTGTTGAGTTTAGGTCTGATCATGGGACTGAATTTGAGAATTCTCAAGTTTAGAAATTTTGTACTGAGCATGGAATAAGTCACAACTTTTCTGCTCCCAGAACCCCTCAGCAAAATGGAGTTGTTGAAAGGTAAAACAGAACTCTTATAGAAATTACAAGGACTATGCTAATTGATAGTGATCTTCCAAAGAACTTTTGCGCTGAAGCAGTGAATACTGCTTGTTATATGAATAACATGTGTTTAATTAGATCACTGCTGAATAAGACTCCATATGAGCTGGTATTCAATAGAAAACCTAGAATAGAATATTTCAGGCCTTTTGGATGCAAGTATTTTGTGCTAAATAATGGGAAGAGAGAATTTGGAAAGTTTGATTCCAAGAGTGATGAGGATGTGTTTTAGGATAATCCTCCACTAGCAAGACCTATAGTGTTCAAAAAAGAACTCTATGAGATGTAAAAAGTATTCATGTGATCTTTAATGAGCTAGGAAGACAAATGAAAACTGGAGATGGTGAAAGCTCAGAAGATGAATAACTCATTCATGGTCAAAGAGATATTCTTACTGAAGAGGATGATCGAGGGATCAATGATGCAGATAAGAGTGATGATGAGGATAATAATTCAGGATCTCAACCACAAATTCCAGCTCCACTAGAAGAATAACCAGGAGAAACTAGTCAGATTTCACAAGGACCTGATCCCTATGGTATAAATCTCAGAAGGCAAAGTTGGAGACACAAGTCCTCTCATCCCCTTGAGAACCTGACTATTCCCTTGCAAACAGAAGTCTAAACATGACCTTAAGCCAGGACTATGGAATTTTTAGCCTATCTATCTTATATTGAGCCTAAGAATGTAAACAAGGCCCTAAAAGATACTAATTAGATCAATGCAATGCAAGAAGAATTGAATTAATTTGAATATAGCAAAGTCTGGCATCTGGTCTCCAGGCCTGTTGATAGAACAATTATTATGACTAAATGGGTGTATAGAAATAAGCAAGATGAAGGTGGGCTATCAACAGAAACAAGGCAAGGTTGATTGTTCAAGGTTATAACTAAGAGGAAGGAATTGAATATGATAAGACCTTTTCTCCTATAGCAAGAATAGAAGCAATTAGAATTCTTGTTGTATTTGCTGCATATATGGGATTTAAACTATTTCAGATTGATGTCAAAAGTACCTTTCTGAATGGAAATCTAAAAGAAGAAGTATCTGTCAAATATCCACAAGGCTTTGAAGATGCTGATTTTCCTCATTATGTACTTAAATTAGACAAAACTGTTTATGGGTTAAAGCAAGCACCAAGGGCTTGGTATGAGAGACTCTTAAAGTTTCTCCTGGAAAATGGATTAGAAAGAGGAAAAATAGACAATAATCTATTCCTAAAGACCAGGGGTAGTAGTATATTGATTGTTCAAATATATGTTGATTGCATAATCTTTAGAGCTACTTCTGAATCCCTGTGTGAAAAATTTGCTAAATTAATGGGAAGTGAATTTGAGATGAGCATGATGGGTGAACTGAGCTTCTTTCTAGGTCTCCAAATTAAATAAACTTCTTAAGGGACAATGATATCCTAGGAAAAGTATATGAAGGAGCTATTTAAGATCTATAACATGGGAGATGCCAAACCAATTGATACCCCAATTGGAACCAGCTCAAAAATGGATAATAAAGAGTTAGGTCCTTCAGTGAATGAAACAATGTATATAGGGATTACTGGATCCTTGATATATCTTACTACAAGTGTTTTCAGTGTAATAATGTGTTCTTGATTTCAATCATGCCTAAAGGAGTCTCATCTAAAAGCTGCGTAAAGAATTCATAGGTATCTGAAAGGTACAAGGGTCCTGGTCCCTTACTATCCATCAGGAGACAGTTTTGACTTAGTAGTCTATGATGATGCTGATTATGCTGGATATTTAGTAAATGGAAAAAGCATATCTGTAATGGCATATTTTCTTGTCTCATCCTTAATTTTTTGGGTTTTGAAGAAGTAAAATTCAGTTGCTCTATCTATTACTAAGGCTGAATATGTTACAGCAGCTTCTTGTTGCATACAACTGTTGTGGATCAATAGTAATTTAAATACTTTTGTATTGTCTCACATACCATATCTCTATGTGTGACAAGACAAGTTCTCTAAACATGGCCAAGAATCTAGTGTAGCATTAGAGGACTCAACGCATTGATGTAAGGCATCACTTCCTAAGAGAATGTTGAGAAAGGAGCAATCTACATAAAGTTCTACAAGACTGGGGATCAGATAGTAGATTTATTTACTAAATCTCTACACAAGGAGCAATTTGTTAAGAACAGGCTGAGATTAGGCCTAATCAAAATAACCTAATCTACCATGTGAATCACTAGTTCTCCAAAAGATTGGCTATGATCAGGAGACATGTATCATTGGTAAAATATGTAGCTATTAGTCTAAATCAACATCATACTTTATAGGTATACATACATGGAAATAGCTTTGGAACAAATAAGATAAAGTAAACATAAATGTGAGAAGTCACTCAAGGAAAGAGAGAGACCTAGTTCGATCTCTCAGTCCTTTTTGATGATGTCAAAAGGGGGAATAATGACATCATATGTAAGTATCTGGTAGCATGGTATTGTAGTACAGTGACAAGGAGAAGTGTGACAAAGAGAAGTGTGTGCAATGATCAATGACAAATAGAAGTGTACAAATAACAAATGCAAATAAACTAAATAAAATAAATATGGTATAATGACAGGAGGAAGAATTGATGAAGAAATGAAAATACACAATTTGAAGTTGCATGATGACAAGGGAAAGTTTTTACTTCAATATTTCAACAAGGGACCAGGTCCCTATGTTGCATGATAGAGGAAGCATGATGATAGGGGTAACATTCATCCTCAAGTGGTAATCACTCTAATTAAATATGATGAATGTGCTCTAATAATCAAATTGTATGGTTTTTTTTTTCATTATTAAAAAGGGGAAAAATTGTTATATGTAGTTTTGATAATGAGCAACTAAACTACGAGGGGCCAGATCCCTGGATGTGCAAGGTATAGTACAGCTGGCATGTGCCTTTTGCATAATTTTATCATCTTGTGTAACAAACTTACATGTGCTATTTTGTTCTATTTAGCACTGACTTGGATAGATGGTCTAATGATATTCCATACCTATTAATCACCTAGCTATATAAAGAAAGATATTCCTCTTCAACATTCGATTTATTTCCAAATTACAAAGAATGAAGAGAGGTGACAAAACCCTATTTCAATACTGCTCAAGTTATTATCTTTATGTATGCTTAAATTGAAATAGTTCTTGAGTGAGTAATAATTTGTAATTAAGCTACTCATATTATAAGAGTAGTGCTTTCTTTTGAGAGAGTTTCCTAGGTAGATTTACCTAAGCTTTTTACTGGTTAGAGTTAACCAGTTTTGAAATGAAACTTGGCAGAGGTGTTAAGGTGTGCTTGCAATAGAGGTATTTCAAGTAGTAGGAACCTAGAGTTAGGTTCACAGATGAGTCTGTAATCAAGAGATTAGTTATAGTGGACTATTTTGGTACTTGTGAGGGCAAGCCGTAGTTTTTCATATGTTAGGTTTCCACATAAAAATCCTGTGTAGTTCTTTCCTGCATTGCCTTTTTTTCTAGCACCTCATAGTTGCTTTACTTTTCTAATTCTTGAGAATGTCTCTGAGGGACCTGGTCCCTTACTTGTTGTGCAACCCATCATGGTTATAATAGTTGCCTATTGAGTACCCATTAGTTTTGTACTCATACTACACTTCTATACCTTTTTGTTGCAGATCTGAGTACTAGCTATCGTCGTTGATCATTGTTCATGCAGAATTAATATTTCATAGATTGGGTGAGCTCTTAGAGTTTTGAGTTGCCAATTTCCTTCTATCTTATTGTTATTCAGTATTTTGTAATAAAATCGATGTATTTACTATATTCTAAGTCTCTTGGATTGTATTATTGACATTAGACACTTTTGTACTAGCTTTATCAAGTCATAGGATTGGTAATATTATTGTGTCTATTTATCTATTCTAGAATGCAGTGTTTATTATAGCTTGTGTTCATTAAACTTGGCCTATGTTAGGCATTCTCTATCGAACTAACCCATTATGTTAGATTTAGGTTATGGTATTGGCTTACCTACTAATGGGGTTTAGTAAGTGCCATTATGACTCGTAAATTGGGTTGTGACAAATAACTTGTTAGTTACTCTAAGCAGCTATGGATTGGGCCAATGCTATGAAATCATCACTAAATTCAGCATGAGAGACCTGCTCATTTAGAGGATTTTGGGGAATAGGCGGTGGTGTAGGATGGTCCCCGTTCCTCCTTTAATTAGCCCTTTTGGGAGACATTTTCTATAAATGGGTGGAGGGAGAGTTAGAAGAAGAAGTTTAATAAAGCTTACACTCCATCACACAACATGAATATTAAAAGAAGTGTGACTTTCCTAAAACGTTTCATAGCCTCTCGTTCATAAGTGCAACGTGCTTCATACCCATGAACAAGACTTTACTTAACGCAGCTTTCAGAAATATTAGGACACTTTGAACATTGTTCTCTGATATAAAGTTTGTCACGACCCGAGATTACCCCCTAGTTTTAACACGATTATTAGATTCATAAGTGACCCCAAGTTAACCCATAGCCTAGCATAAGCTATGTTTATCGAAGAAAAGTAACAAAATACTGAGAGGAAGATAACTAAAATAAACTAGTGTCGAATAATAATAAAGTCAAGATTAATACTATATGAAATAATTAATAAAATTTAAAATATGTCTAACTGTATGAAAGTCTCTAAACCATGATGAGCTATTGGGACAGCTTCCTAACTAACTCTAGCTGGCTGAAATACTGTAAAATAAATAAATGATAACTAGTCAATGACTTGTGAGAAATCACCAAGGTAGCAACTGAGATGAATAGGAACATGCCAAGTGTGGCCAGGGTACTGAGTGTCTGAACCTATATTATGAAACAATATAGTGCAAAGAAGTATGAGATTAGTACTTTAAATGTACAGAGAATGCAAGATGAGTAGCTAACTAATATATACGTATATATATATATATATATATATATATATATATATAT
>NC_061119.1:104448452-104539208 GCF_002878395.1 Capsicum annuum
ATATATATATATAAAATAAACATGAATGCATGAACATGTAAACTGAAAGTAAGACAAGTATAAACATGTGATGAATGCACTAAATAACTGGGTAACTGAATAATTGAATACTGAACACTTGGTTAAGCAATCTTAGATTAAACATAAATTAAAATCTAACTGAGGACTGTAAGAGCTAAAAATAGCTGACATGCCCCAATCTAAGCTAATCAGGGTCTAACCTGTAACCCTAGTTGGAAGGATGTCAATACCTTACCAAGGGTACCAACACTGACTGGCATGGAACTACTAAAGATATCTCAAAGGACTAGGGTATCAGTTCTTAATTGGTGAGTGACCCCTCATAACCTATGGTTTCAATGTAGTTCTAGAACTTAGGGACTTCTACTAAAGGTCTCAATCCTCAACTGGCGGGTAAGCCTTCATCCCTGCGTTCACTTTGTGCTATGTACTATTCCCAACTAATCTAACATTGATAACTGATAACTGCTTAATATGATATAATAATTGATTATGCTCAACTTGATAATATTCAAAATTTAGCAACATAAACATGATCTAAATGGCTCATAATATGAAAATATATCCAACACTATCTAGGTATCAGGTATTCATAACCCACCAACTTTGACTAATGCAATTGAATATAATGACATTTAAGAAGCGTGATGAAGGTATCTTACAATGTAAAACCAACAAAATCAACAAATTTTCATGATAGAGAAATTCATGATTTGAACATGGTGAAATGACTAATCTCAAGAAAAACACATACTCAAGATTTGGTTACACATATAAATTGAGAAGAGTAAGAAAACTCATATTTGACCTGAAACATAATTAAAGGGGAAAGGAATTTTTACGTGAAATTGAAGAGTTCATGTGATTCAATGGGTGGAAGGGACCCATTTATTAAATCCCACATAAATGAAGTGAATTCCTTAGGGAATTACTTGGAACTTATGCTTGAACTTGGAGAACCCCAGCTTGTTTTGGAGAAGAAGGGAATCACTTTATTTTTGCTAAGTGTAATGATTTTGGATTTTATAAAGTGTTAAGGTAACTTTAATCCCTCAATAACTAATGTTGGAGTGCCAAACAACATGGGATTGGGATTAAAATATGGGGATTTACCAAAAAGCCCCTTTTAAAATCATGCAAGGATTTCTGGTTTTAGTTGTCACGACTCTTTATGACTGGTCATGAGTCATGACCAGAGATCTGGAGTTTTGATCCTATTTTTGTTAAGATGATGACTCCCCCTCCTAATGAATCTTTAGATCTGATCATGTGTCATTAAGGGTAGTTGTGGTCTAAGACTAGATTTTTGGATTTCTTACTGGTGTGGAAACGGGTCTACATAACGACTTGTAATGTATCATAATGAGTCATGATCTAGACTCTTTGAATTTGGGATAAAATCTGAGACCCTCATTAGAGTGGCAATGACTCACGCATAATGACTCATTGCATCTGGTAACGACTTATTGCCTGAGTCATTATCATTGGCAGTTTTATAGGCCCTTAGAAATATTTTCATAACTGCTTATCCCATTATTAGATTAAAGAAAGACTTATAGCATTTTAAATCTAATTTAATAGCCTATCTCAGGTGGTTCTAGAGCTATAAATACTGAGGTATTATAGTCTGTCTTGTTTGTGAAAAAAGAAGATGGGTCTATGCATATGTATATTAATTACCAATAGTTGAACAAGGTGATGTTAAGAATAAGTATCCTCTTCCTCATATTGATAATTTGGTAGATAAGCTTCAGGGTGCTTTGGTGGTTTTAAATATTGATTTATGGTCCAGGTATCCGTAGTTAAGGATAAGAGCTTTGGATATTCCGATGATAGATTTTTGGACTCGATATAGTCATTATGTGTTCTTGGTCATATCCTTTGGGTTGAACATTGCCCCAGCCGCATTCATGAAGTTGGCGAGCTGAGTATTTGATCGTATTGAAACTCTTTTGTTATTTTATTACAGATGATATCTTTGTTTATTCCAAGAGTGAGGCCAATCATGAGAAATATTTTTAGATTGTGCTTCAAAGATTGAGGGATAAGAATTTGGATGCTAAGTTCTCTAAGTGTGGATTTTTATTGCAGTCCATTTCTTTCTTACATCATGTGGTGACCAAGTATGGTATAATGGTTGATCCGACCAAGATTGCAGTGGTTTATGATTGGGAGAAACATGCCTCTTCTATTGAGAATTAGAGTTTTGTTGATTTATTGGGATACTATCATCATTTTGTTGAGGGTTTTTCTTCTATTGCAGCTCCGTTAACCAAGTTAACTTATAAGAAGATTTCCTTTTAGTGGTTTGATGCTTGTGAGGCAAGCTTTCAAAATTTCAAGGATTTGTTGATTTCAACTCTTATCTTGACTTTACCCAAGGAGGACGTGGGTTTTACCATATTTTGCGATGCTTGCTGTGTTGAGTTAGGTGTTGTGCTTATGCAAAAGGGTATGATAATAGCTTATGATTCTTTTCAGTTCAAGCCTCATGAGAGAAATTACCATACCAATGATTTGGAGTTATGCGTGATAGTGTTTGCTTTGAAGTTGTGGAGGCACCACTTGTATGGAGTTCATTGTGAGATTTTCTCGAATCATCATAGCCTTCAGAATTTCTTCACTCTCTAAGATATTAATATGAGGTAGCGTCGTTGGATTAAGTTTCTTAAGGATAATTACATGACTATTCTCTACTATCTGGGCAAGGCTAATGTGGCTGTAGATGCCTTGATCAGGACGTTGACTAGCATGGGCAGTTTAGCGCATCTTTTGACTCTAGAAAGGCTTTTGTCCTTGTATGTTTAGTCTTTGGCTAACCAGATGGTTAGTCTTGATGTTTCAACACCTAGGTGTGTTTTGGAATTTGAGGAGGTGAGGTCTTCCTTGATGGAGTAGGTTTGGGATCATCAGTTTATTGATGTTGGGTTGAGAGTGATTCGAGTTAAGGTGTTAAGTGGTAAGGCTAAGGAACCCTGGCTTGATCCAGATGGTGTCTTAAGGATTGGTGATTGAGTTTGTAAGTCGAGAGTGGGCGATTGGATTAGATTAATTTTGGAAGAGGCTCATTGTTCTAGGTATTCCATCCAAAATTATCCTCTAGTTGAAACCCTAGCTTTCCTTTCCCAAAAGCTTTTGAGAGAATTATTGAGTGTTTAGAAGAGTTTCTAAGTATTAATGAATGGAATAATAGGGTAAACAACCTCCTAAGTAGGTTAGAAGTCATGGGACCTTATTAGGATAAGTGGGGAAATATCCATAATACCCCTACTTAAGTTCCACAAAATCCCATCCCAGGGATACGATTGACCGACACGAGTCGTACCCTGCACTCATATCTTAGCCTCAACCTTTGGATCTAACACTGTCCAACATACAACTCAACCAACAAAGTTGTATACAAAGAATACGATCCGTACCCTTCATTCATACCCTTAGCAGATTTAAACCCAAGGAAGATTGAGACACTATCCATAATACAAGTCCTTGGTATGACTCATACCTTCGCTTATGCCTCATAGTGAGCCACTCATACTTAGATCCAACCTAAGTAACAAAGTCTAAGATTAATTTAAGGAACCAAAGGATCCGTACCCACTAATATGACTCATACCCCTAAGTCTTATCCTTTCCAGTAACAAAAATCCATCCAACCAACAATTACTGGTTAGCATACGACTGGACCATACCATATGTATCCCAACATATGACTCATACCCTCGAGTCGTATTAGGTCTAGAGACTATAGTTCTAGGAAATTTTCTAAGGGACAGAAATTAGGGTGTTTCAGTCTCCCCCACTAGGAACATTCATCCCCAAATGACAGATAAGGTAAGGGAAACCACATGCATGAGTCATATGTATTATCAAATATATTTTTGATATTTAACAAAGTTTGAAAACAAAGAGGCAAAGATATTAATATTTCCTTCAACAAACTCTCTAAATAAAGATTTGTTAAAGACACATACTTTTCACATGAATGCCAAGAGCAGAAAATAAATACGGATACTTGGACTTCATGTCCTCCTCCGCTTCCCATGTAGCTTCTTCCACCTTATGGTTCCGCCACAGAACCTTAACTGAAGCCACATCCTTGGTCTGCAACCAATGAACCTGCCTATCAAAGATTTCAATCAAGACTTCTTTACAAGAAAAAAAATCTATAATACCCAGTCCTTCAAAAGGAACAACCAAAGAAAGATCACCAATTCACATCCTTAACATGGAAACATGAAAGATCGAATGAACCAAGCTTAATCTAGAAGGTAACTCCAACTCCTAAGCAACATTACCAAATCTCCACAAAATCTTATAAGGACCAACATACTGGGGACTGAGCTTTCCTTTCTTACCAAAATGCATAACTCCCTTTATGGGAGATACCTAAAGGAAAACCTTATCCCCAACCTCAAACTCCTAGTCTCTACACCTAACATCTGCATAGGACTTTTGTGACTTTGGGAAGACTTAACCCTATCTTGAATAACCTTCACTTTATCCATAGCCTGGTAAACCAAGTTGGGACCAAACATGTCTATCTCACCAAGCTTAAACCAACTAATAGGAGATCTACACCTCCTACCATACAATGCCTCAAAAGGGCTATACCAATACTAGAATGATTGTTATTGTTGTAAGAAAACTCCATCAAAGGTAGATTCTTAATCCAATTGCCACCATAATAAATCACACAAGCCCGAAGCATATCCTTCAATGTCTAAATAGTTCTCTCCGTTTGCCCATCCGTCTGTGGGTGGAAAGCAATACTCAGACTCACCTTAGTCCCCAACTCTTTTTGAAAAAATCATAAGAAGTGAGATGTAAACTGTATGCCATGATAAGAAATAATTAAAACAAGTACCCCATGCATCTTCACAATATCCTGAAGATACAAATTCGCATAATCCTCCACTGAGAAGGTAATCCACACTGTCAAAAAGTGGGTAGACTTAGTCATCCTATCCATGATGACCAAAATTGAATCATATTAATTCCGAGAACGAAGAAGACCAGTAACAAAGTCCATATTGATCACTTCTTATTTCCATACGGGAAAATCAATTTCTTGATACAACCCTCTTAGCCTTATGTGCTCAACCTTAACTTATTAACACACTATGCATTGGCCACAAACTAAGCCACATCCCTCTTCATTCCATTCCACTAATAGATCTCTCTGAGATCATGATATATGTTAGTCAATCCAGGATTAACAACATAGCACGACTCATGCGCCTCATCCAAAATCTTTTGTCATAACCTATCGATATCAGGATCACACAACCTCTCTAAGTACGGTAAAGTATCATCACCACTGATCTCAAACACCATTACATTTTGCCTATCAACGTCACTCTTAATTTTAATCAAGATAGGATATAGCACTTATTTCTCCTTAATCTACGTACCAAGAGACTATCGAACCACCTTTTGCACCACTATACCTCCATCTTTGGAGTCCAAGAGGCGAACTCTAATATTAGCCAAGCGGTGAATATCCTTCACTAATTCCTGTTTTCCTTCCTCCATATGAGCTAAACTCCTCATGGATAATCTACTAAGAGCATTAGCAACCACATTAGCTTTACCTGGGTGGTAGTGAAGACTCATATCGTAGTTCTTGAGAAGCTCAAGCCATCTCCTCTGCCAGAGATTAAGCTCCTTCTGAGTGAAAATATACTATAGACTCTTATGATCAGAAAAGATATCCACGTGTACACCATACAAATAATGTCACCATATTTTCAAATCAAACACAACCGCCAACAACTTCAAATCATAAGTAGGATAATTTCTCTCATGCACCTTTAACTGCATGAAGCATAGAAAATCACCTTCTCATGCTAAATCAAATCACAATCAAGCCCTACCTGAGATACATCACAATAAACCGCAAACCCATCATTGCCTTACGACAAAGTCAGAATTTAAGCCAAAGTTAGCTTATCCTTTATCTTCTCGAAACTCCCCTCACAAGCATTTGACCAAGAAAACTTGACCTTCTGAGTTAACTTAGTCAATGGAGCAGTTATTGATGAAAAGCTTTCCACAAACCACCTATAATACCCGGCTAAACCCAAGAAGCTCCGAATGTTATATGGAGTCATGGGTCTAGGCCATCTCTTCACCACAACAACCTTTTGTGGATCCACTATGATCCCTTTGATAACACTCAAATTATACTCTTAAATGGGTGTAAGCGATCGTTGTCAATACAAAACCTAATTAGGTTGGGGTCAAATCCCACAGGGAATATGGTGTGAACTCAAGCTGTTTGCAATTTAATCCACTGATAGTTTAATGTTTCGTGAAATGGAGGGTTTAGGTTAAATAAGTTGTTGTTTGTCACTTTACTTTTCATGTTTGTAAATCAAGAGCTTATGAAATAACCAAAATTATGTTCACTAGGGATTCCGGTACATGATAGATTCTAAAAGTGGTTCAAGATTACACGGTGGGTAGGATAACAAGCTATCTTTATCAATGTTATTCTTAAATGTCTCTCGACTTACTTAAGCATTTAATTCCCTAATCCTCTCGGACTTAGGAAATTTCTATTTATTGCCCAGATTTTACCTCAGGTTAACCAACCTTATTACAATGTTGATTATTAAACGAAGTATTTCCGTATCCCTATTGATAATGCACTTCCTACTATATTTGATTTCTTTCTCAAGAAAATCAAAGTAGGTGTGTCTACTTTTTGCAACCAATAGATGTTAATTAAAACTTCAGAATTATCAAGAAATCCTACCACCTTTTGAATCTTGAATACTTAGCACCTCATCAAGACCTAACCCTAGATCCCATAACTCAGGTTAATAAAGTTTAGCCACTCATGTATAACAAACGAAACACATAATTGAATTCATGATATTAAAGATAAACTTACAGAGATAAATAATAACTAGTGAATCACATATTAGATCACAAAGGAAAAATCCTTAAATACAGATAATAATCTCTCAAAAATAGTTGTGTTGTTAAAGTTAAGAAGTAAAGAGAGAAAATATCAAAATATTTTGTCCAAAACTCAAGGTGTCGACGTTGTGCGGAATAACAATGATAATAACAACAATAATGTCTAAAAAAACCTAAAACAAAGCTTTAAATAGTTTACCCTAAATAAGGAAACAAAATCAAGGTTACAGCTTTTTCTCGAAATAGATGACGACTATTGATGACGCCTTATCAGGATCCTAACAACTTATCAAGAATATTGTCAGGTCTTCTTCAAATCTGCACTAGTCCTGTCTTAGGTTGACGGCAACTTCTGATAGCTTATTAGGACCGTGACTACTTATCAGAAATGTCGTCACACTTTTTCTCCAATTCTCATGTCCTACCTAAGTCTGGCGGCCTTCCTGATGACTTATCACTATTATGATGGCTTATCACAAAATATCGTCTATTCTACCAGCTAGAACTCATTCCCTATTTAAGGCTGACGACAAACTTGATGACCTATCAGCTATGTGACGGCCTTTCACAAAATGCCATCAAGACTTTGCTTCAGTTCTCCCGGCTGCCTTACGTTGATGACATTCTTGATAACTTATCAGACCTTTGACAGCTTATCACAAAATGTCGTCACAACTTCCACTTTAGGCTAATTCTCTATCTACTGATGATGACCAACCTGATAGCTTATCACAGGGCTGGCGACTTATCACAAATGTCGTCAGCCACATTTGTCTTCAGATTTCTTCAAATTTTAAATTCTTTGCTTCATTTCATGTTGGTTCTCTATCATATCAACTTAAACTGCAAAATCAAATATAAACTAATCAAAAAAAACTAAAGTTCCTAAAGACATTGCTATTATTTAGAGTTAAAAATCTCAAATGTGTTAGCATATGCTCACACATCAACACCCTCAACTTAAAATAATTGCTTGTCCTCAAGCAACTAATAAATAACTAAGAGAATACAAAGTACAATTTGGTAGTTAACTACTCATATTAGTTCAGAATAATTTCACTATCTCCAAGGTCAGTCAATTTAAAACTCACTGTTTATGTTTTGAAGAACAACCATGCAACTCACAAGTATCAAGATATGGCAAAAATTCAGCAATAACAATCATGCCATACCAAGATCACACTATCTGAACAAGTCAGTGACTTAGCAACATACCCAATGTTCCTTCACAATAAAGAAATCCTTTTTTTACTCATATCAGAATTCATATACATAAACATAGGGATAATCATAAGTCTTACTCTCAGAATGAAGTTCCAAACACTGCATGTTAAATGTCATAGGCTTGCCCTTATAGTCAGTACCCAAATCTTTAGGTCTGTCAGTTAGGATCACTTTAGGGATTTTCTTAGGCTTGTAATGTAGGCTAGGGGTTGGTATGATATTCATGGATATTTTAGAGTGACTATGCCTCCTTAACACTATACTAAACTCTTAAGGTTTCACTTCTCAACCTTCCTTTCTTCCTCTTATTTTATTGATCACACATGCTCAAGATGGATGCGGTCTTTTCAATAATCATATTATATTTTTATCATCTTTAACATAGCTTTCTCATTTCTTATTCCTTTTTCACCGTACCCGACTTTTTATTCTTTTCTCTTATTCTACCTCTTTTCATGCTCATTTTGGATCATGCACTCCTATGATAGCCACCCTCAACTTGGGCTATTTGCCTAAGTCAAGGTGCACAGTGTCCAAGGAGGACTGGGCCAAACAGGTTCATTGTGAGGTAAACGAGAAGGTGAGAGGTTTCGCAGAAAGAAATAGGCATATAGGCTCAAATCAGGGATCAAGGGATATTATTTACATTGGGAAAGTCATTTAGGCTAAAAGTGGGTTACAATCAAAAATGGCCTATGATCTTTTCCTAACCCCTATCCTACAACCTAGGCAGGACAGGGCAAGTTCTAGATTCGGCACGCAACAGGAGCTATGTAAGACCTCATAAACACATGGCACAAAAGTACATCGCATATCACTACTTATCCTATTCATGCAATTTATTCAGCAAAAATTATCAAGTCGCCAGTATAATGCCACAAAAATATGCACCGCAGTCACAGATGAATGCAATTCACACAGTTATAAACTTAAATCAATGAAAAGGTGCTCAAAAGTCACAAAATAAGCTAACTACCTTAAGTACCTATATTAATCCTAATTATCTACCAAAATTATTACAACAACATCCTACCCTACACCCTCAACTTAAAATTGAAAATAAAGCTGAACTAAGGGTTAGAGTATACCTGGAATGGATCAATCTCGGGGTTCATAGGTTGCCTCCCATGCAGTGCCTGATTTAACATTGTGGGACAACTTAGGTATCTCGATTACTTCAGAATTCATCGAGATAGATAATGGTGATACTTTTTATTAATTCTTTCGGACCAATGTAAAACTTGAAACGTTGCCCATTTACCTTCAAGGTACTGCCATCATCATTTCCAAGTTCCACTACTCTAGATGAGTAGACTTGGCTAACTTTAAAAGGGAATGATCACTTAGATTTTAGATTACCTGGGAATAATTTGAGTCTGGAATTGAACAGAAGCACTATGTCACCCTTTTAGAAGTCTCGTTTCTCTATCCTCCAATCGTGGTATTTTTTTATCTTTTCTTTATACAAATCTACTTAATCATATGCCCTGAGATGGAATTTATCCATCTCATTTAGTTGCCCCAGTATTAGCTCTGCTGCCTCCTTCCAATTCAAATTCAGCCTTTTGAGTGCCCATAAGGCTTTGTGCTCTATCTCTATTGGTAGGTGGAAAGCTTTTCCATAGACCAGCTAAAATGGTGACATGCCAATGGGTGTCTTGAATGTAGTCTGATATGCCCACGGGGCATCATCGAGCTTTTGAGACCAATCTTTCCGGCTAGCGTTCACCGTTTTTGCTAGGATGGCTTTAATCTCTTGATTTGACACCTCTATTTAGCCAATGGTTTGTGGGTGGTATGGAATAGCCACTCGGTGTTGCTTCACCCCATATTTTGCTAAAACTGCTTGAAATAGTTTGTTGCAAAAATGAGATCCTCCATCGCTTATAATAGTATGTGGAATTCCAAAGCGAGAGAAGATGTTCTTCTTGAGAAAAGCAATAACCCCCTTCCCTTCATTATCAGACAATGCTACAACTTCAACCCATTTTGAAACATAGTCAACAACAACTAAAATATACTTCATCCCATACGAGCTTATAAAAGAACCCATGAAATTAATGCCCTAGACATCAAACAATTCCACTTCAAGCATCTTAGTCAAGGGCATCTCATGTCTTTTGGAGATTGACCCCTGCCTCTGACATTGGTCATATTTTAGCACAAAATCGTGGGCATCCTTGAACAATGTTGGCCAGTAATAGCCACTCTGCAACACCTTCCTAGCCGTTCGGTCGCCTGTATGGTGACCCCCAACTGGGGAAGCATGACATGCTTCCAATATGCACAGTACATCCACTTTCTGTACGCATCTCCTTATAATATTGTCCGCACATCGCCGAAAAAGATACGGTTCATCTCAGAAGTAATGAGTCACATCATGCAAGAATATCTTCCTTTGATGGAAAGAAAGGTTTTCTAGGATGATATCACTCACAACATAATTTGCATAATCCGCATACCAAGGCAATTTTTCCACAGTGGCAGCCAGGATCTCCTCATCAGGGAATGCATAATTTATCTTTGTTTCATCACTAATTTCCTATTCACCTTTCATTCTAGATAGATGATCTGCAACCTAGTTTTCATAATCTTTCCTATCTTTGACCTCAAAGTCAAATTCTTGCAGCAGGAATTCCCATCTAATCAGCCTTGGTTTTGCATCCTTCTTAGCTATTAGATATCTCAAGGCAGCATGGTCGATGTCGACCACCACTTTGGTGCCAAGTAGATAATCTCTGAACTTATCAAAAGCATACACTACAGCTAGAAGTTCCTATTCAGTGATGGTGTAATTCTTTTGCGCTCCATTCAGTGCTTTGCTGGCATAATATATCAGATGAAATAGTTTGTCCCTCTTTTGTTCCAATACAGCTCCAAGGGCAACACCACTGGCATCACACATTATCTCAAATGGTTTTGACCAGTCAGGTGCAACAACAATAGAGGCCTCAACCAGCTTCTTTTTAAGGCATTCAAATGCCTTCAAGCACTCATCATCGAAGGAAAACTTCATTTTTTTCTCTAAAAGTTTGCAACCTTTGAGAAGTCTTTTATAAATCTCCGATAAAAGCCAGCACGTCCAAGAAAACTACACACTCCCTTCACTGAAATGAGAGGTGGTAGTTTCTCAATAACTTCCACTTCTGCTCGTTCAACTTCTATCCCTTTTTTGGAAATTTTGTCGCTAAGAATGATGCCCTCCTTTACCATAAATGGCATTTCCCCAGTTAAGCACCAAATTAAATTCAACACATCTCTACAAGGTTAGATTCAGATTTACCAAAAACATCTTGGATGAATCACACACCATAGAGAAATCATTTATGAATACCTCTATGGTGTCCTCCACCATGTCTGCAAAAGATAGACATCATACACCATTGAAAAGTGGCGGGTGCATTGCATAGACCAAATGGCATCCTCTTAAATACAAAGGTGCCATATGGGCATGTGAATGTCATTTTCTTCTAATCTTCAGGAGCAATGCAGATTTGGTTGTATCTGAAATAACTATCCAAGAAGAAATACCACCCCCTTCCAACCAATCGATCAAGTATTTGGTCCATAAAGGGCATCGGGAAGTGGTCTTTCAGAGTCCAAGAATTCAGCTTGCGGTAGTCCATGCAAACTCTCCACCCAATTACAGGCCTGAGTGGAACCAACTTATTCCTTTCATTAGCAACCACTTTAATGCCCCCATTTTTGGGCACACATTGAACTAGGCTCACCCACTTGCTGTCAGAAATAGGGTAAACCACTCCTGCATCCAACCACTTAATAATCTCCTTCTTAACCACCTCTTGCATTGGTGGGTTAAGACAGCACCGATGCTCCATGGTTGGAATATAATCTTCCTTAAGTTGAATTTTATGCGTGCAGATGCCTGGGGGAATGCCAATAATATCTGCAATGGTCCAGCCTATAGCTCTCTTGTGCCTCTGAAGTACTAAAATATGTGTTTACCTATGCTCATCCAAATCAGCCATAATAATAATAGGTATCGTGTTTCCGTTGCCCAAAAACATATACCGTAAGTGTCCAGGTAGTTCTTTCAATTCCAACACTGGAGGCTCCTCAATAGATGGCTTGGCTGGAGATGTTGGTCGATTAGCAAGGTCAAGGTCTAGTTTTTTAGGAGCATAAGAATATGAACCCATTCCTGTTAAAGCACAAACGGTCTCTTCATACTCCCCGATGCCTTCACTATCATAATTCATCATAATTGTGGTCAAAGGTTCGATAACAAGTTGCTCAGTATGGAGACTTCCTGTTTATCATCATAATACATATTAACTACTGAGAGCACACTTATTTATTCATGTTGCTTCATTGACTTACCCACATTAAACCGGACCACTTCATTATTCATCCTGAATAAGAGCTCATTCATTGTTAAATCAATCAACATACTTCGATTGTGAGGAAAGGTCAACCCAAAATTGTGGGCACCTCGAAGTCCACCTCGCAACCCAGAATGATGAAGTCCGTAGGGAATATAAAGTTGGACACCTTCACCAACACATCATATAGAATGCCAACAGGTCGCTTTACTGACCTATCTGCCATCATGAGTCGCATATTAGTGGGTATGGGATTTCCCAAACCCAACTTTTTATAAATAGTCAGTGGCATCAAATTAATGCTTGCTCCCAGTTAAGCACCAAATTAAATTCAACACATCTCTATTAGGATAGATTCATATTTTCCAAAAACATCTCAAATGAATCACCTACTATAGAGAAATTATTTATGAATACCTCTATGGTGTCCTCCACCATGTCTGAAAAGATGGACATCATACACCGTTGAAAAATGGCGGGCGCATTGCATAGACCAAATGGAATCCTCTTAAATGTAAAGGTGCCATATGGGAAAGAGAATATCATTTTCTCCTAATCTTCAGGAGCAATGTAAATTTTGTTGTATCCGAAATAACTATCCAAGAAGCAATACCACCCCTTCCAACCAATCGATCAAGCATTTGATCCATAAAGGGCACCGAGAAGTGGTCTTTTAGAGTCCAAGAATTTAGCTTGCAATAGTCCATGCAAACTCTTCACCCAGTTATAGGCTTGAGAGGAATCAACTTATTCTTTTCATTAGCAACCACCGTCATGCCTCCTTTTTTGGGCATGCATTGAACTGGGCTCACCCACTTGCTATCAAAAATAAGGTAAACCACTCATGCATCTAACCACTTAATAATCTCCTTCTTAACAACCTCTTACATTGGTGGGTTAAGATGGCACTAATGCTTTATGGTTGGAATACAATCTTCCTCAAGTTGAATTTTATGCGTGCAGATGCCTGGGGGAATGCCAATAATATCTGTAATGGTCTAGCCTATAGCCTCTTGTGCCTCTGAAGTACTGAAATAAGTGTGTTTACCTGTTGCTCATCCAAATCATCCATAATAATAATAGATAGCAAGTTTTCGTTCCCCAAAACCATGTTCCGTAAGTGTCCAGGTAGTTCTTTCAATTCCAACACCGGAGGCTCCTCAAATATGGCTTGGCTGGAGGTGTTGGTCGATTAGCAAGGCCAAGGTCTACTTTCTTAGGCGCATAAGGATATGAACCCATTCCTATCAAAGCACAAATGGACTCTTCATACTCCCCGATGCCTTCACTATCATAATTCATCATAATTGCGGCCAAAGGTTTGATAACAAGTTGCTCAGCTATGGACACTTTCTGTTCGTCCTTATAATACACATCAACTACTGAGAACACACTTATTTCTTCATGTTGCTTCATTGAATTACCCATATCAAACTAGACCAATTCATCATTCATCCTGAATAAGAGCATTCGCTCTCAAATCAATCAATACACTTCCAGTTGCGAGGAAAGGTCGACCTAAAATTGTGGACACCTCAAAGTCCACCTCGCAACATAGAATGACGAAGTCTGTAGGGAATATAAAGTTGGACAACTTCACCAACACATCATACAAAATGCCAACAGGTCAGACCCAACAGGCCTATCCGCCATCACGAGTCACATGTTGGTGGGTGTGGGATTTCCCAGACCCAAATTTCTATAAACCGTCAGTGGCATCAAATTAACGCTTGCTCCCAGATCACATAATGCCTTGGCGAATTCAATAGTCCCAATTGTACAGGGAATAGTGAATGCGCCCAGGTTTAGCTTCTTCTGTACCAAGGTCCTTGTAGAAATAGTGCTACAATGGTGGATATTTTCCTCTAATTCGTAGCTCACAACTCTTTTCTTAGTCACAAGGTCCTTCATGAATTTTGCATATCCTAGAATTTGCCCAAGTGCCTCAACCAAAGGCACATTTATTGTTAATTGCTTGAGCATTGCCATGAATTTGTAACATTTTGCATCATCAGCCTTCTTTTCAACCGTTGAGGAAAGAGAGGTGGTGGTCTTGGGATATTTTTCAACATTATTTCCTCTTCCTTCTCTCTTTCCTTCTCTGAAGCATTAACAGAACTAGCATCTTCTCAGACTCTACTGGATTGCTTTCTTTAGATTCATCAACAACTACCTCACCATCTACAAATTTGCCCACAAAAGGGCCAGGTAATATCTTACCACTCCTAGTGGTAATCACCATAATGAGCCATCATTTCACGGATTTTGAACTGTATCACTTGGTAATGTTTCGCTTTTTCTCTGGTTGAATGCAGTGGAAAGTTGGCTCATCTGCTGCTCCAACTATTTAATGGCAGTAGGGTATGAGTGCACCAACTGACTGATGGATGTTAGATCGGTCTTCATGGTAGTTACACCAGAGCTGGTTTCCTCAACTCCCTTCAATAATTTCTCCATCATGTCCTCGATAGATATCTTTCCAGAGCTAGCTACAGTAGTTTTCTGATTTCTAGGAGGAACATATAAACCACTCCTTTCATCATTGCTTCTCCAATTTCCTTGCTTTCTTTCTTTGTAACCAGGCTTGTCATAAACGTTCCAACCTTGATTCCCTTGGCTATTGCCTCAAAACCCCCCTGATTATCAGCTACGTGACAGCCTATAACAAAATGTCGTCAAGACTTTGCTTCAGTTCTCCTTAGCTACCTTACGCTAACGACATTCTTGATAACTTATCAGATCCTTGACGGCTTATCATAAATGTCGTCACAACTTCTACTTTAGGCCAATTCTCTGTCTACTAATGACGACCAACCTGATAGCTTATCACAGGGTTGATGACTTATCACAAATATCATCAGCCATACTTGTCATCAGATTTCTTCAAATTTCAATTTCTTTGCTTCATTTCATGTTGGTTCTTTATCATATTAGCTTAAACTGCAAAATAAAACATAAACTAATCAAAAATAACTAAATTTGCTCAAGACCTTGCAATTATTTAGAGTGAAAAGCCTCAAATGTGTTAGCATATACTAACGCATCACTCTTCACTAGAAATAATATAACCCAAGAAAGTTACAACGTTCAACCAAAAATCACATTTAGAGAACTTGGCATACAACTGTTGTTCCTTTAAGGTCTGCAACACCATGCGGAGGTGATTTTCATGATCCACCTTACTCTTTGAATAAACTAGAATGTCATTAATAAATACAACAATGAAAAGATCCAAATACTAACAAAAACCATGTTCATCAGATCCATAAATGCCACCGAAGCATTAGTCACCAAATGATATTACCAAAAGCTCAAAGTGGACATACCGAGTATGAAAAGTTGTCTTAGGTATATCCACCTCCCTAATCTTTAGTTGATGTTACCCAGACTGAAGATCTATCTTAGAAAAGAACTTGGCACCTTGCAACTGATCGAATAGATCATTATCCTTAGAAGAGGATAATTGTTCTTGACCATCACCTTGTTCAACTACCTATAGTCAATACACATTCAAAGATCCTTAAGTTTCTCCTTGAGTTCCCTCAACTCAGCTGGAGATACACTGGTGCACCCCATGGAGATGCACTAGGATGAATAAACCCCTTATCCAAAAGATCCTTAAGTTTCTCCTTGAGTTTCCTCAACTCAGCCGGACCCATTATATAAGGAGGAATAGAAATTAGACGAGTGTCCAGAACTATGTAAATTCCAAACTCGATTCCCTATTCGGAGGAACACTAGAAATATCATCAATAAAGACCTCTACAAACTTATTAAACCACTAGAACTGACTAGAAAGAAGGACTTTTTGAATTAGAATCTTTATCCTAGACCAAGTACTAAGGACAACCTTTAGAGATTAACCTTTAAGCTCAGAGATAAGAAATAAACCCCCCTAAAAGATAAAGAACCACCCTCCCATTCTATAACCGGTTCACCAGGAAACCTAAAGATAACCCTACGAGTTTCGATAATCAAAGGACGCATAATAAGAATGCAACCAATCCATGCCCAGAATGATATCAAAATCCACCATACCTAACTTGAACAAATCCATCAAGGTCTGCTTGCCACCAACAAATACCTCACACCCCATATAGACTCTCTTAGCAATAACTGAGTCACTTATTGGGGTAGATAAGCCATATAAGGAGTCACATAGGAGAGAGTGGTCCCTAGATCAAACAAACAATATATGTTATGAGAGAAAAGATGTAATATAGCAGTAACGACATCAGATGATGCCTCAAATTACTATCAAGACACCAAAGCATCTAATCTATTCTGATCAACACTAGAACCAGGAGCAGTAACAGAAGTATATGCCACTTCACTAGGTGTAGGAGTAGAAGATGAAGCCACAGGAATCTTATTCTCCCCTGTAGCAACCTTATTAATCGGATAATACCTGAGTCGATGGCCTGCCTAGACATACTTGAAGCATTTGTCCCTTTCTTCATCATAATAACCCTAATGAGAATGACCACAGAACTGACAAGGAGGGCATGAAGAAACTGACTGGCCTTTGCTTGCCTGAGATTGGGCACTCTGCGCTGGAAAATTATTACCACTTTGATGATGCCTCTCGCCCACCTGGTAAGGATCACTAGTAGAAGAGTAAGAACCAGAACTTCTCCACTTCTTTTTCTGCCATTTGCCACCATCCCGACCACCCTAAGATTGAGCACTACCTTGTCAGAAAACCCGCTTCTCTTACCCTATATATCCTAAAACTTTGTCTACTTCCTCTTTTGATCCTTCACTTACTGCATATGAACAATCAACCTAGAGATATACATATATTTAATTAGCAAGGCAGTCTTGCCCTCTAAAATAAAATCTTGATTTAACCCAGACGTGAACTTCCTTATTCATGCCCGTATGTTAGCCACAAAATCAGGAGCATACCTTGATAATTGGTGAAACTTTAAGGCATATTTCTTGACAGACATCCTTCTCTACTTGAGGTTCACAAACTCATCCATCTTTGCTTCCCTCAACTCTTGGGGAAAGAACCAATCAAATAAGGACTTATAAAAAGTATCCCATAAGATCGATTCGTCCATATCACCCCTATCCCTATCCCACTCTTCATACCACTGATATGCAATATCTTTGAGCTAATAATCTACAAAGTTTACTACCTCCTCATTGGTAGCCTGTGTCACCTAAAATATCTTTTCTATTTTATCCAAAAAGACCTATGGATCCACCTCCATCTTTACTCCAAAAAAAGTGGGAGGACCTATCTTTATAAATTAGCCAACCCTTGTGGCCTTAGTAGACAAAGCACCAGTCGTACCTTACTTAGCCTAGTAGTGACCATCCAAGCAATATCATGAATAGACTGAAGGAATTCTGCATTAGTCACCTTGCCTTGAAGAAGACTAGTAGAAACTAGTGGAACTCCAAAACTATTAGGGATAGGATCATGAGATGAAAGGCGAACCCCAAAATTAGGATGCACCCATTTAGAATTAACCCCCAAATAGTATATAAGATTTCCTTGTGTTCTAGATCTTTAAGGTATGATCCAAAAGATGAACAAACAAGGATTAGAGAAGATTTTAGGACTGAGATTCCAAGATTGGAAATAGAATACCAAGAAAGTGAGACATTCCTAAATGCCTTGTAGCCTCTCCCTTATGAGTGTGGCGCGCTACACACTCTTAAAAGAAACTCTACTTGAAACGGCTTTGTGAACTCCCAATTGATGATAAACCAGGCTCTAATACCAACATGACACTACCCAACTAGGGGCCTTATTACAACGGGCATCTCAAGTCCGACCAGGATTGGAGACTACCCCTGTTACCCAACGCAACCTCCAGCCACCTATCTTGAGTTGGATAAACTTTGAACATGTACCAATATAGTGTAGCAGCTCATATGAGGACTCTGGGATAGGATCACAACCGTGATTGACCTAATTGAGATCAACCATCCCATACCAACAATCCAACCATACCAAACCAATACCAAAATAAGGGCCATAAACCAGGCCATAACCAAAGATATTCCAAAACATAGTATAATTAATCCCAAAATAAAATATGATGCAACATGAGAAATTATGTTTGATGATACAAGCCTTAATACCAATACCAATGCTAAGGCTGACACCAATACTGGTCCCGCCTATTCTAACCTATAGTAGTACCATAAAGCCTCTAAACAAAAGAGTAGTAAAATCCAGTTGGGACATACCCCCAACCTTGGCCAAAACCAATGTCCAAAATAGAATTAAAGTGTCTAGAAATATCCATAATATCAAATAGAGCTTTCCAAAAGGATGGAAGTTAACCACTTTAGTCCAAATGCCAATCCCTGAGTCAATCACTATGTAGGAGAAGGAGAATGGTTGGTTCCTACAGAGTGTGGGCATAATGCCTAGTAAATGGGTTAGTGGGTGAAAGATAAAATGATCTTAAGATAAGGATAAAATAATGCCATTTATAAAACCAAATAAAACCATCCATATGCATACAACCATACACACATATATAACAATACTGGGAAAGGGGACCAGGTTTAGCATGCCTTTAAAACCTTTACCTAGGCTGTATAGCTTTTCCATCCTAAATTACCCACGGGCGATATGGGTTTAGCTCTCCCTATTGAAAGGAAACTAGTTCGTAAAGCTGCATGACCAGGGAAGAAAACCTAGGATGACTAGTAAGTCCCCCAAAATATAGTGTGACATCATGTACACGGTCACCAAGACCAACCTCACATCAGAAATATGACTTTTCAGTTTTGGTCCCCCCCCCCCGAACCTCCACCTTCCATGGCTTTGCTACACATCTTGCCATTATTGCCCAATTAAAACCATTATCAAGCAGCCAATCAAGTAATTTACCATTTATTAACCAAGGCCATTTAGCGGTGGTATTGTCATACCGACCATACTTGCAAGTACTATCCATAGCCAACCATATATAGGTTTAAGAGGACTTCCAAGTTCCCTTCTATTTACCATATCAAACCACTTGAGGGATTCTATATACCCTACAAGCATAACAATTTAGATATTTACCTTTCTAAGCTATTTAAACCATGCATAATTTCTTTACCAAGCTTTAAAACAAGCAAGAGTTCTGTTAACATACTCAATGCAATAAAAACATTATTAAAGGCATTTTGTCAAACGATTTGGGTCATAATATAATCAAAACCAATTCCAATCACCATTAATCCATTCCCATGCAATTCAATGCACATAAATCTTAATTAAAACCATAACTAACCATTTAATATCAAAACCCTCAATTCATATTTGTTAACCAAAATCATACAATTAATGAAGTCATGAAAATATTCATAAAAAACATGCTTCTAGTTAGAATTAACAATGAGGGAAGAGAAAATGCCTTAAACTAAGATGATGATGGAAATAAATCACCAAGACAAGCCCCAAAATAATCCTTCAGTTGAAACCCTAGCTTCTCTTTGCCAAACGTTTTTAAGAGAATTATAGAGTGTTTAGAAGAGTTTATAAGTGTTAATGAATGAAATAAAAAGGTAAATAACCCACCAAGTAGGTTAGAAGTTGTGAGAGCTTCTTAGGATAAGTTGGGAAATATCCAGAATACCCTCACTTAAGATGCATAAAATCATGTCCCAAGGGTACGACTGACCCTCACAAGTTGTACCCTCTAATACGATTGGTACCCTCTACTAGTATACTAGCCTCAACCTTTGGATCCAACATTGTCCAACATATGACTTATCCAACCATGTCATATCTGAAGAATATGATTTGTACCCTTCATCTGTACCCCTGGTAGATTTAGACCCAAGGAAGATTTAGACACTTTCTACCATACGAGTCCTGGGTATGACTTGTACCCTGGCTTACGGCTCATAGTGATCCACTCGTACTCTGATCCAACCTAAGTAACCATGTCTAACATGACTGTACCCCTAAGTCGTATCTATTTCAGTAACTAAAATCCATCTCACTAACCAACACTGATCAGTATATGATTGGGCCATACCATACATACCCCAACATATGAATCCTACCCTTTAGTTATATTGGGTCCAGAGACCAGAATTCTAAAAAATTTTCTAAGGGCCAGAAACCAGGGTATTTCATAATCGAACTACTCATATTGTAAGAGTAGTGCTTTCTTTTTTAAAGAGATTCTTAGGTAGAGTTACCATAGCTTGTGGATGGTTAGAGTTATCCAGTTTTGAAGAAAAACTTGGAAGAGGTGTCAAGGTGTGCTTGCAATATAGGTGTTACAAGTAGGAGGAACCTAGAGTTGTTCCCAGTCTAGTGTTTAATTACGAGGTTGGTTATAGTGGAATGTTTTGGTGCATATGAGGGAAAGACATGGTTTTTACCATGTTGGGTTTCCATGTAAAAATCATGTTTTATTCTTTCCTGTATTGTCTTACTTTTCAAATTCTTGAGAATAACTCTGAGAGACCTAGCCCCTCATTGTGTGATGTAGCCTTTAAGGGTTCCACAATTAGTATCAAAGTGGGTTCACACTAAAATGTTTTACACCTAGAGTGTTATAAATACAATAGTTACTTTAGCTAAACTAGGGGTAAAAAGAAAAGAAGCAATAAGAGAGAGATTCCTAACCATGAAAGCTCTATAAACTGATCAGGTGAGAAAGAATTAATTTGCACTCTTTGAAACAAAAATTATTAGAGCTAAAAATGGGAGTGGTCAGCGTGGAAAGAGAAATGGTAAGAATAAAGGATGTCATGGCAATGATAGTTCTGAGGTCTTCACAAGAAACTATAATATGCAGAGGGATAATAAGGTCTTTGAAAAGTAAAAAAAACTACGACTGAGTATGTGGTAAAGCAAGCTCTAACAGCAAGGGAAGATTCCTCTAGTGAACCTGGTAAAAATGAAAAGGAGAAGCTCAACTTACTTTGTAAAAAGAGAAGGTTGAAAATGATGTTGGAAATAAGGCTTCCAAGCCTATGACCATTTATTCAAAAAGGGAAGGGATACACACAGCCAAATGAGATGAAAAGGACTTCCTACCTAAATAAAGTAAAGATTTATGCCTAGTTCTCAAAACCAGTGGCATATCTCTAAATATTTCCAAAAAGAGGGTGGGTTGAGGTTAAAAAGGTTGAAGAAAGAAGTGATTGAAATCAGTTGGATTTTTCCTATGACTCATTATTTCCACTAAAAATTTAGCTATGTCAAGAAGACAGTTATCCATAATAAAGTTGGTATGTGCTAATCTATCTCATTTTTATACTTTTGTAGGTATACCTTAAAGGAATAGCCTCCGAAGGAAAAAATTAAGGCAAATACAAATAGGAAACTCACCCAGACTTAGAAAATTCTAGCTAAGTATGAGCACTTAGTCACATTTTTGGCCTCAAGATTTCAATGGTTTTATTTTTGACCCTTAAGACCTTAAATGCCAATTTTTGAGTTGATAAATGATCAAGGAGGTCAATGGGTATTCTCAGATGAGTTTTGGATTTTTGGACATCGTTAAAAGTTTGTTGGATGTTGAAAATAGTGAGTCAACGTGAATTTGACGCATCGCATCATCTATCACATTGACAAAACTTTTTCCCAGAATTAGATGTATATTCCAGTAAACCAACACAAACTCGACGTGGCACATTGAGAGCGCATCGGTACCATCGATGCAGCGCATCGGCTTGCGTGTTGCTGGGCATATTTTTATTTCAGTCATTAAATATCCACATCCAAAAGGTAATTAAGTCAATTTCCCCCACTCTTATTTTGCCCAAACACAAGATCAGAGCCTATTCTAACCACATTAGGCTTATTTTCATCAATTTCTCTCAAATTAAAAACCCTAAGCTTCAAAACTCAACCCCAAGAATTCCAAGAATTCCAAGATTCCACCATTGTTTTTCTAAATTGGTTTAAGATTCAAGGTTTCCAAGTCAAGATCTTCAAGAATCCTCCTTCAAGAACACAAATAGAGTCTCAAATGCAAACTTGTTCATCTAGTTCATCATCCAAGGTATGTGGGGTTTACATAAGGGCAATTCTTTCATCCTTGTGCCTAAAATTATATTTTTTAACAAATTTCTTGTGATTTTAAGATAGGGTTTACACCCAAAGTATCTTATTGATGATTTTGAGTATGATATGATTGAATTATGAAATCCATCTTTATTTTGAGTTAAAGAATGCTCTTTTATGATTTTGACTACCATGAGCATAATTTGAGGTATTATTTGCAACATTTACATTGAATTGAGCATGAGAGTGTGATTTGAAGTTATTATCCTGATATTATTGATGAATTTGAAGAATCTTACAAAGCATGATGTTTTGCCATGTATTTACATGAGTTTGATATATTGATATTCAATTATATAAATAGTATTTGATTTGATCTTTTAATCCTCCAAATGAGTTTTGGAATCCACATTACACATTTAATTCAGATAAATGCATAACTGGTTCCATAGTAAAACCTTATGCGAGTTTTAATATAGATTTCCATGAGATAAGCGTAGCAAATTAAAGGAAGTAGTATTTAGCATCGAGTTGGGTATGATTACAAGGTCTCATACCCTAGAACTGCATGCCACTGTAGGATTGAGAATTTGAGTGCCCATAGAGGCAGAGTTGTGATCACTTGAGTTGAGGTTATACTCCCTGGCAAGAGTATGGCACCTCTCCCTAATATAAGGTTTCTTCCTTAGAAGGATAAGAAGTTGGACTCCATATAGCTTGCATGGTTTATGTCGATTAAGATTATATCTCTTGCAGTATAGTTTTAAAGTATTTTTCTAAAGAGAAGAGTCTTACAGAAAAGCTTTTAGAAAACTAAGTGTAAAGGCTCACGAGTTTTACTCAGATTATGTTCTAAAGAAAGATAGTAGTTTCAGATTTTAACTTTTAGATTTCAAATTTCAGATTCAGAGTGAGTCCTTCTTACACTTAGACAATGTATGTTAAAGAAATAATACAAGTATATTTTCTAGAACTAAATGATATGGCTCACGAGAATTATTAAATTTGAATTGCTTTTATTACTTTAGATTTCAATCTTTCAGATATTCTTGCCTATGTGAGCCATTTTCATTTAGCATGCATTATTTTACAAACCATGGTGATGAGATAATGTTTTACTTATGCATATCACCCTCATATACTCAGTACATCCTCAAAGTACTGATCCACATATATGTCTATGTGCTACATTGTCTCATAATGTAAGGTCAGGTGCTCAGTCGCAGCAGTGAGAGTGATTTTCAAGCATTTTTATCTACACTATTATAGTGGTGAGTCCTCATAGTTTGAGGACCTATTCCTGTATATTTCCATCTTTCATAGTATTGAGTTATTGATTTCATATTAGTCCGAGTCAGTTGGGGGTCTGTACCAACGACTCTCTAGTTCTTTTAATTGTAGAGGCTTGTCAGACTATTAGCTGGATTTCTATACTTTCTAGTAATGGTTGTTCAGACAGTGTTTTCAATTTATTTAAGTTCAGATTTGATATACTAAAGTACGATTGCTTGAAAAATTTATCCTGAAGTAAACTCTAGACTTAGTAGCAGACTCAAAGGGTTAGCTTGGGGTTACTCATAGCCCTGAGCACCGTGTGATGCCTGGGGATGAGATTTTGGGGCATTACAAACTTGGTATCAGAGTCTAAGATTTGAGGAGTCTCAGAGAGTCAGGCAAGTCATGTTACATAGAGTCTTGATCATTGGTGTGAAATACGTCACATCTATGAGTAAGAGGCTATGGAGTATTTTAGAAAAATCCTCTCTTTCTTTCATAATCTGTCGTGCTTATAGCTATCTTTATCTGCTATTAACTCATACTTTTTTATGATAGAATATGCCTCCTCGCAGAGCTAATGCCCGTAGAAATGAAAATCAGCCACCCCAGCCTGTTGATTCTTTAAATGAGAATATGTCATATGCGGAGTTTTGGGCTATTTTTCATGCACTAACCCGATCTGTGATAGTAAATATTTCGGGTAACCATCAGGCTGCAGCCCCACCTCAGCAAGATGGGGACTTAGTAGCAACCAGAATTAGGGATTTGATGAGAATGAGTCCACCAAAATTCTTGGGTCAAAGGTAGGTGAGGACCCACAGCTTTATCTAAATGAGGTAAAGAAAATCACCTAAATTATGCATTTTTGGAAGAGAAGAGTGTAGAATTAGATTCCTATAGGCTAAAAGATGTTGCTTATAATTAGATGGTTATGTGGAAAAAGAGTAGAGGGGAGGATGCATCTCCCATGACTTGGCAGGTATTTTAGGATGTGTTCCTAGATAAGTTCTTTCCACTTGAGATAAGGAAAACTAAGATAGAAGAGTTCATGAACCTAAGGCAGGGCTCTATGACAGTGAAAGAGTATTGCCTCAAGTTCAACCAGTTGTCTAAGTATGCCCCTGCGTAGATGGCTGACCCTAGGTCAAGCATGAGTAAGTTTATGACTGGTGTGTTTGGGTTGGTGGTTAAGGAGTGTAAGACTGCTATGCTTAATAGAGACATGGATTTTTCTAGATTAATGATGCATGCTCAACAAATTGAGGCAAAGAAGATGAAGGAGAGAGAGGGGGTAAGTAAGAGGGAAAGAACAGGGCAGTTTGATTATGGTCAGAACAGGTCTAGAGGTTGAAATTGTTTACAATATCAAAATCTGTCATCTATTCCCGCACCTTCTTTAGCTAGTGCTCCTACTCCCAGTAATAGACAGGAACAGCGGGGTAAGCCATCTATGTCCAGATCTTAGAATAGTGTGAGTGAAAGACCTCATTACCCTTCTTGTGCTAAGTATGGTAGGGACCATCCCGGTGAGTACTTAGCTGGACAGAAGGGCTGTTTTGGTTGTGGCAAGATGGTTCATGTAATTAAAGAGTGTCCATATGCTAAGCATGGAAACAAAAGTGATATCCCCAAACTCAGGCAAATAGTGCACTAGCTCCTCTAGGTCGCCCAGCTTCTCCTCAGGGTACGTCATCCTATATTGATGGTGGTCAGTGCCAGAACTAATTTTATGCTTTACCATTCTACCAAGAGCAAAAAGATTCTCCTAATGTTGTTACAGGTATGCTTTGTGTCTTTTATTTTGATATTTATGTGTTGTTAGACCCTAGGTCGAGTTTCTCTTCTGTGACCCCGTTAGTTGCTGTGAATTTTGAGATAAGTTCTGAAAAGATCCCTGAGTCCTTTTTGGTTTCCACTCCAGTAGGTGAGTCAGTTGTTGCCAAACAAATTTATAAGAAGTGTCTTATCACTGTTCTTCATAGAGTCATGTTAGCAGAATTGATAGAGTTGGACATGGTTGATTTTGACCTTATTATTGGTATGGATTGGCTCCATTTTTGTTATCCAACCATAAATTATCATACCCTAGTGGTGAAGTTTTAGTTTCTAGATGAGCCAGTCTTTGAGTGGTCGGGTAATTCAGTATCTCCCAAGAGTCATTTCATATCTTATCTTAGAGGCAGAAAGTTAATCTCTAAAGGGTGTATCTACCATATAGTTCAAGTCAAGGACACAAAGTCTGAGACTCCCGCAATTCAGTCAGTCAGTATAGTGAATGAATATCCAAATATCTTTCCTGAAGATCTACCAAGGATACCTCCTGATAAGGAAATAGAATTCGGGATTGATTTTCTACCTGATACTCAGCCTATTTCCATTCTTCTATGTCGTATGGCACCTAAAGAGCTTAAAGAGTTAAAAGAACAACTCAAATATCTTTTAGATAAAGGCTTCATAAGGCCTAGTGTTTCTCCATAAGGCACTCTTGTCCTATTCGTGCAAAAGAAAGATGGTTCTTTGCGAATGTCCATTGACTATCATCAGCTAAATAAGGTCACAATCAAGAATAAATATCCCCTTCCTAGAATAGATGACTTGTTTGATCAATTACAAGGTGCAAGTTATTTCTCAAAGATAGACCTTAGATCCAGCTATCATTAACTTAAAGTAAGGGAATATGATAATCTAAAGATAGCCTTCAGGACCCATTACGGTTATTTTGAGTTTTTAGTCATGTCCTTTGGGTTAACCAATGCTCCAGTAGCCATCATAGACCTCATGAATCGAGTGTTCAGACTGTACCTAAATATGTTTGTCATAGTATTCATAGATGATATCCTTGTATACTCTTGTAGTGAGAATTATCATCCAAACCATCTACGGATTATGCTATAGACTCTTAGGGATCATCAATTATTCACCAAATTTAGCAAGTGTGAATTTTGGCTAAGCTCATTAGCCTTTCTTAGTTATATTATTTCTATCGATGGCATTAGGGTCGATTCCCAAAAGACAGAAGTTGTGATAAATTAGCCTAAACCTATTTCTCCTTCAGATATTTAGAGTTTCTTAGGTTTATTAGGTTATTACCGCCATTTTGTTGAAGGTTTCTCATCTATTGCATCTCCTATGTCTAGATTGACCCAAAAGAAAGTTAAGTTTCAGTGGTTAGATTCCTGTGAGAAGAGTTTTCAGAAGTTGAAGACTCGACTCACTTCAGCCCCAGCCTTAGCATTACAGGATGGTATGGATGATTTTTTGTGTATTATGATGCCTCTAGAGTTGGCTTGGGTTGCGTGTTGATATAGAGAGGTAAGGTCATAGCCTATGCCTCTAGACAGTTAAAGCCTTATGAAAAGAATTACCCAACTATGATCTAGAATTACCTATTATGGTGTTTGCTTTAAAAATCTAGAGATACTGTTTTATATGGTGTTCATGTTGATGTATTCATGGATCACAAAAGCCTGCAGTATGTGTTTACCTAGAGAGAGTTAAATCTTTGACAAATAAGGTGGTTAGAACCACTGAAAGATTATAACATGAGTGTGTTGTATCATCCAGGTAAGGCCAATGTAGTGGAAGATGACCTTAGTAGATTGTCCATGGGCAGTGTTATTTATGTGGAGAATGATAAAAAGGATTTAGCTTGAGAAGTTCATTGTTTGGATAGGTTGGGTATTAGATTGATTGATTTGGCTGAGGGTAGTGTTTGGGTGCAGAATAGTGTAGAATCTTCTCTAGTTTCTGAGGTAAAGGAGAAGCAGGACCAGGATCCCATCTTAGTTCAGTTGAAGGAGTCTGTTAAAGACCAAAAGGTAGATGTTTTCACTTGAGGGGGAGATGGTGTGCTGAGATACCAAAGTAGGCTATGTGTACCATGTGTAGATGAGATAGCGGGTTATGGCTGAGGCGCATGGCACGTGATGTTCTATTCACCCTGGTTCTACCAAGATGTACCAAGACTTGCAAGAAATCTATTGGTGGAGTGGAATGAAGAGAGATATAGTGGAATCCATAGCTAAGTGTGCAACTTGTCAATTGGTTAAGGTAGAGCATTAAAAACCTGGTGGTATTTTGCCAGAGTTTAGTATTTATAGTTGGAAGTACGAAGAGGTAAATATGGATTTTGTGACTGTTTTACCCCGTTCACGTCGGCATCATGATTCTATTTGGGTTGTTGTTGATAGGTTGACTAAGTCAGCCCATTTATTACCAGTTCACACGTCATACATAATAGAGGATTACGCTAAGCTGTATATCCGAGAGTTAGTCAGACTATATGGAGTTCCCTTGTCTATCATCTCAAATAAGGGTACTCAGTTTACTTCATAGTTTTGGAAAGCTTTTCAGAAGGGTCTTAGTACCCAAGTTTATCTCAGTTCCATTTTTCATCCGCAGACAGATGGTCAAGCAGAGAGGATCATCCAAACTCTACAAGATATGTTGAGGGAATATACTCTTGATTTTAAGGGTAGTTGGGATGAGCATTTGCCATTGATTGAGTTCGCTTATAATAACAATTATCATTCTAGCATTCAAATGGCCCTGTTGATGCTCTTTATGGGAGGAGATATAGCTCACCTATAGGTGGGTTTAAAGTGGGGGGCTGCCTTACTTGGACTTGATGCAGTGTTTGAAGCTATGGGAAAGTTAAGTTGATTAGAGAAAGATTAAAAACAGCCCAGAGTCGTCAGAAATCTTATGCGAATATGAGAAGAAGGGACCTCGAGTTTGAGGTTGGTATTTAGTATATTTGAAGATTTCACCCATGAAAGAGGTGAAGAGATTTGGCAAGAAGGGGAAACTTAGTCCCCGGTATGTTGGCCCATTCAAAATTTTGAGTTGTGTTGGGAAAGTAGCTTATAAGCTTGAGCTACCCATAGACCTGTCAGCCGTTCATCCTGTATTCCATGTCTCTATGCTTAAAAAGTGGATCAATGACTTCACCATTGTAGTTCCCTTAGACAGCTCAAAAATTTAGAATAGACTTTCTTATGAAAAGGTTCCAGTTGAGATTTTAGATCACTAGATCCATAGACTAAGGAACAAAGAAGTTCCCTTGATCAAAGTCCTTTGGCGGAATAGTCTGTTGAGGGTGCCACTTAGGAAGCAGAAGTAGATATGCGAGACAAGTACCCTTACCTCATCTCTATAAATTCAGATATAGCCAAAGGTAATACTCTTCCCTAATTTCGTTCCTTTCAAACCATAGATTCAACTAGATAGTCATCCTCATTATAAATTCATGCACTCACATATTAACTCAGAAGCTCAAAATAATTTAGATTCAGTTTTGAAATTCATTTTCAGTTATGTGTTCTATTATATATCTTCAGATTCCTCAGTATTCTTAGTCTAACTAGCAACATTTGAGGATGAATATTTCTAAGGGGGAGATATTGTAAGACCCCGTAAATCCTAGTCATTTCAATCTTATATTGTATGCCAAAAAAGTCCCAAACTTAGAAAATTCATGCTAAGTATAAGCACATAGTCATATTTTTGGCCTTGAGATTTCAATGGTTTTATTTTCAACCCTTAAGACCTTAAAATGCAGATTTTTGAGTTGAATTATGATCAGGGAGGTCAATGGGTGTTCTCAGGCGAGTTTTGGATATTTTAGACCTTGTTAGAGCTTGTTTGGATGTCAAAAATAGTTAGTCGATGCAAATTCAACATGTCACATCTTTCATCATATCGACCAACCTTTTTACCAGTATTAGATACAAATTCTAAGGAACCAATATAAACTTGATACGGCGCATCGAGATTGCGTCAGTACAATCGATGTGGCACGTCGGCCTGTGCGTTGCTGGGTGTATTTTTATTTTAGTCATTAAATATCCGCATCCAAAAGGACAATTAAGTCAATTTCCCCCACTTTTATTCCATCCAAACACAAGATCAAAGCCTATTTTAACCACATTAGGCTTATTTTCATCAATTTCTCTCAAATTAGAAACCCTAAGCTTCAAAACTCAATCCTAAGAATTCTAAGATTCCACCATTATTTTTCTAAATTAGTTTGATATTCAAGGTTTCCAAGTCAAGAGCTTTAAGAATCCTCCTTCAAGAACACAAATAGAGTCAAAAGAAAACTTGTTCATCTAGTTCATCATCCAAGGTATGAAAGGTTTGAATAAGGACAATCCTTTCGTCCTTGTGCCTAAAATTATGTTTTCCAACAAATTTCTTATGATCTTAAGATAGAGTTTACACCCAAAGTATATTATTCATGATTTTGAATATGATATGATTCAATTATGAAATCCCATCATTATTTTGAGTTAAAGAAGGCTCTTTTATGATTTTGAATACCATGAGCATGATTTGAGGTATTGTTTACAGCTTTTCCATTGAATTGAGTATGAGAGTGTGATTTAAAGTTATTTTCTTAATATTATTGATGAATTTTAAGAAGCTTACAAAGCATGATATTTTTCCATGCATTTACATGAGTTTGATATATTGATATTCAATTATATAAATAGTATTTGATTTGATCTTTTGATCCTCTTAATGAGTTTTGGAATCCACTTTACATATTTAACTCAGATAAATGCATAACTGGTTTCAAAATAAACACTTATGCAAGTTTTAATGTGGATTTCCATGAGATGAGTGTGGCAAATTAAAGGGAGTAGTATTTAGCACCGAGTTGGGTAAGATTCCAAGGTTTCATACCCTATAACTATATGCCACTATGGGATTGAGAATTTGAGTGCCCATATAGGAAGAGTTGTGATCACATGAGTTAAGGTTATACTCTCTGGCAAGAGTATGACACCTCTCCCTAATGTGAGGTTTCTTTCTTAGGAGGATAAGACGTTGAACTCTATGTAGCTCACATAGTTTATGTCGGTTAAGAGAACCTCCCTTGTAGTATAGTTATAAAGTGTTTTCCTAAAGAGAAGAGTCTTACATAAAAGCTTTTAGAAAACTAAGTGTAAAGCCTCACAAGTTTTACTCAAATTATGTTCTAAAGAAAGACAGTAGTTTTAGATTTTAGATTTTATATTTTAGATTTTAGATTTTAGATTTTAGATTTCAGATTCAGAGTGAGTCCTTCTTACACTTACACAGTGTGTTTTAAAGAAAGAATGCTAGTATAGTTTCTAGAACTAAATGATATGGCTCATGAGAATTATTAAGTATGAATTGCTTTTATTACTTCAGATTTCAGTCTTTCAGATACTCTTGCCTATGTGAGTCATTTTCATTTAGCATGCAGTGTTTTTATAAACCATGATGATGAGATAATGTTTTACTTATGCATATCACACCCATGTACTCAGTACATCCTCAAAGTACTAATCCACATATACATCTATACGCTACATTGTCTCATAATGTAGGTTCAGGTACTTAGTCGCAATAGTAAGAGAGATTTTCAAGCATTTCTATCTACACTCTTACAGTGGTAAGTCATCATGGTTCAAGGACCTATTCCTACAGATTTTCATCTTTCATAGTATTTGAGTTATTGATTTTAGATTAGTCTGAGTTAGTTGGGGTTCTGTCCTAACGGTTTTCTAGTTCTTTTAGTAGTATAGGCTTGTCCGACTATTTGTTAGATTTCCAAATTTTTTAGTAATTGTTATTCAGATAGTGTTTTCAATTTATTTAAGTTCAGATTTGATATACTAAAGTATGATTGCTTGAATAGTTTATCCTGAATTAAGCTCCAAACTTAATGCCAGGATCATAGGGTTAGCTTGGGGTTATTCATAGCCCTGAGCACCGTGTGATGCCTCGATATGAGATTTTGGAGCATTACAGATGCCCAACCCATTCGTATCTCAGTGCAAAGTTTTGTACTTCATTCATCACGATATCTACTCATGCCTTACATGTCAGCACCATGATCATAGCTCATATTCATGCATTTTTCATAATGTCATGTACACTTTCAATTTCTAGTATGAGAAGTTCCAATTCATTCAGCAGTACAAATCATATTTCATGAATTTATGAACTCCAAACTCGGGTCTACAGCTCATAACTCTTGTACTCATGCTATATAGTATGTTCAGTTCCAGGTACTCATGTTACACTCTTAATGATCAATGAAATTTATATTATGTCATGTATATCCTTATTTTTTATCTTTGTAATGAATCCATGTCGTGGATACTCAATTTCTCAAGCCTCAGTTATGTATCAAAGTTATGTATAGTATTCTTTTATGCTTTAGATCTCATGTTCTAACCTTTCTGTGACCTTCCCTTATGAAATGATAGTGATGATGAGTAATTTGTTTAGATGTGGGAGAGTAAGTGTTTCATGTTACAGAAATATTGTAATATGTTTATTTTATCTGAGGCTATAAGTTGAAGGAAGATTGAGGCCAAACTTTTGATATATGTCATGGTTAGTTGAAATTTCATGTGTGTTTTCTTGGGGATAGTGCATGGAATTTATTATTGATAGAGGTTTAGAGAATATGAGAAAGATGTTGTTATGGGTGTTTGCCTAGAATTTCATATGTGGTTATACTGATAGGCTTGAATGTCATGTTGGTGTATAAGTGGATGAATACATTACGCGTTAGTGAATTCCTAGTAAGAGGTTGAATGTAGTAGTTGAAGTGGTAATAAGAATTATTCATGAGATGAGAAGTTGTGAAAGAGCATGGGGTATTGAATTCATGATTTAGACTAGTATTACAGTGTTATGTGTACACTTTATAGATTCGAGTAGGCTTGAACGTAGTGAGAGAATTTAGTTCAGCTCAAACTTCAATAGATAGAGTTATCAGTTCCCATGTAAAGATTATAAATAGCCTCAAGTGAAGTGTAGTATTGAATGGGAGGATGTAGTTGAGGGAGTATTTAAAGAGTATATCTAAGTTTGAAAGTAGTGGTTGCATTGTCTAAGGCATATAATTCTATCCTAGCTTATGTTTCATAGGCCTATATTCCATGTTACAGAGTTATAGCCATATTAAGATTCCTTGCTCAGATATCTTACGCAGATCATGCCCAAGATTCTTTGCTCCCTAATATTATCAGAATTTCTTAGAAAGATTGTTGAAGAAATACTCCGGTTGAGTATAATCTTACAATATAATTCAGTATCTATAGCCAACAATTCAGTTTAGCAGTTAGATAGACAAGTTCCTATGGTTTTCCATCTTTCTATCTAGTCTTACTACCCAGAGTTTTATAAATATGGCTATTCCATGAGGTATATTTCTTGCATACATGTAAGTTACAAATTTAGTTTAGTTCATGCATCATGTTTTAGTTTCAAATATTTAGTCATGATTAAGTTTGTAAGTGTCTCGTGCATCATCTCAATCTTTCCTTAGTATTTTAGCCAAGTCAGTATCATTTAGGGGACAAATGAACCTAAGGGGGAGATGTTATAATACCTCAAGTTCTTTATGTCCTAAACCTCTAAACTTTTCTTCACTAAACCATATCCAGCCTAAGGTAATGGTAATTCATAAGTTGACTCTCTCATTTCTATCTCAGCCTTATAAACATTCCCATGTCATTGTTTGTGTTCACAAAATCAGTTTAGTTTATATATCAGGCTTAGACTCAGTTATGCAATCATGTTCCAAGTCATGCATTTTTAGTATACTAACTCAGTTGCCTTAGGGTTATCAGTCTAACCAGTCTCATTCGAGGAGGAATATTCCCAAAGAGGAGATAATGTAACACCCCACATTTTTAGGCTAGAATTCTAATTGTTGTTCCAATGCATACAAACTTGAATCAAATTATTCTACGTATATATATATATATGTGATTATCAAATCTATGGTGTGGGAATATCTTTGTATATGAATCAAGGTCATACCTAACTCAAAGATGAGTTGAAGACTTTTCTACCGATAGAGTTTGGACAGATGCTCCAGCTAGGGTCCACTTTATATGAGTGTATATCCTAAAATATATTGATTCATATGTAATACTATATGTCAAATGAAATTTCTTTGAATTTTATTTCCAATGCATCTAGTTTCACCTTAATCCAATAACAGAGTGGGAAGTTATGCCCATTTTACGTTAACATATCCATCTGTCATCAAAGTAACGACTAGGCTGATAAGCTGTTAACTAATTGGTAAGCCATCAGCCAAAGTCGTCAACCTTAAGCAGTAACTCTGAGGAGTTTACGACTAGGATTATAGGCATTCAACCAGTTAACAAGCCGCCAGCCAAGTTGTCACCCATAACTAAAACATGAAAGGGAGTTGACGACTAGGCTGATAGGTTGTCACCCAATTGACAAGCCATCAACCAAGTCATCAGCTAAAGAAAATTCCATAAATTTTTATTTAGCTTCGGAAGGGTATTTTGGTCATTTCCTCACCTCAAACCCTACCCTCATGACTTAAAAACAAAGATGGCATTATTTTTCCACATCCTTAGTCCCTTAACATGTTTTTCCTTCTCCTATCATCAAGAATCTCAAGAACAATAAGATTAGGGTTTCTTCACAAGAATAAGAAATTCAAGATTTCTTCTTCAAGAAATTCAAGATTTCTTCTTCAAGATATTCAAGTTCAATTTAAAGCTTTCATCACGAAATCATGAAATTAAGGTATGTGGGAGTTCATCCAAGGGTCCCCTTTCACCCATGGAACCCAAAACCCTTTTTATTTCAATTAAAGAATGAATTTTATATCATTATGGTATTTTGTATATTCAAGAAAGATTGAATTTCATGTTTTTATGGTGATTTAAATTAAATTCAGCCCATGTATGACTCCATGCAAGATTTGACTTCCTTATGCTATGAATTTTAGTTTCCCATGTCCTATTTCAAGTGAATTCCGTATTAATCCCCAATTTATGATTTTAGTCATGTAATCATGTTATTTTCTCATGTATAAAGCATTCCCAATTTAAGTTCAAGATTCTCACATGTTTAGTGGAATGTTCATATTTTGGTCTTTGAAACACAATTCCCATACTACAGTTTTAAGTAGTGATATCATGCTTTATGGTCATTCAGTGCTGGCAGGTTATGAACACCTAATACCCATGTGTTTTTATAGGATTTTAGACCTTTCAAGTAATAAGTCTAGTCAACTCATGATTTTATTATTAAACTCAGTTTGTTATGAACATATTGAGCACTATGAGTTTATATGTTTACAATTACTTCAAAATCAGTATGCACTGTTGTTTTTGATGACCTGAGTGTATTAGTTATCAGTGCATACACCAGCCAGTATTTCAATGTCTTTTAGTTGGGAGTAGGATTTAGCATCAAGCGAACCAAAGAAAGGGGGCATTTCTGCTAGTTTAGGGTTTAACCCTTAGTAATAATTCCTGAGTTATAGAACTACGTTGGTAGCATAGGTTTGAGATGTCTTTCTACCAGTTAAGTTTTGACACATATCTCATGAGTACTCCTGCCAGGATAGGGTGACTCACAACCAGTGTTAGTACCTGTGGCACAGTTTTGAAACCCTTCACACTGGTTATAGGTGAAACCCCGATTAGCTCAGATTGGGTCATGACAGTTAGATGATACCTCCCACAATCTCAGTGCAGTATTCTGTGTAGTTTCAATTCAGTTTTACTTGTCCAAAGCATACAAATTCTCAGTTATTCAGTTATCAAATTGTAGTCTTTCAGTTTATAGATTATTTCAGATATATGAATATGCTTGGTCTTGTATTCTCATATATTACAATTTCATGCATTCATGCTCAGTTATTTCATGTTGTTTAGTTAGTCTTTATCTCATATGCACAGTACCCCATAGTTTTAGTCCAGTTATTCTAACTAAGTATAATTCAGTTTTACATAGTCAGTATTCATATGTTAGTCATTCAACATTCAGTCGTCATCTATTTAGTGTCAGATATCGGTATTCCATGTTAATATATCAGCTACTCAGTATATACACATTAGTTATTCCTCTACCTAGATTTTAATTATTCTGTCACCCATGCATCAGTTATTAAGTTAATCAGATCAGCTCAGTACATGTATATTTGGTTTCATATGTTCATGTATTCATGTTTTACCATATCCCACTTTAGTTCTACATATTCTATAAAAGTAAAGTTTTAAGAAACCAAGTGCAATCATTCACCAACTTATCAGATTATATTTGTTACTCATGATTTAAGCTACTTTAGATTTTAGTTGATTTCAATCTCTTACTGAGTCGACTTGCACTTAGCATGCATGTTTTAAGATTATGTACCTATTTTGTTTTAAGTATTGCATTCACCCCCTCTTACTCAGTAAATTTAGAAGTACTCATCCATATATATGTCTGTATGGCTACATTATTTCATAATATAGGTACCATTTGTAGCCCGTACATCATGATTAGATAGTTGTAGTTTCTAGCCAACAGATAATGAGTTCTCCTATTTTGGGGACTCCAGTCAGATGTTGTTCATGTACTGTATCTTTATTATTCATGTGTATTGATTAGTGGAAGTTGGAGTCATGTCCCAACTATCTATAGTCAGTATAGTAGAGTTTTCATAGACGTCAATCAGAGTCAGTCATTTAATTTGAGTTTTTTCCTTAGTTTTATTAGATTATAAACTTTATCAGTATTGTGTTTATCAATATTATGCCACAATTATGTTTCCGCACAACAAACTCAGCTATTTTATACATATTAAATCAGTTGCTTAACAGTATGCCAGTTCATGGGTTAGCATAGGATCACTAGTGGTTCCAAGCATCGTGTTACGACTAGGGGTAGTCTTGGGTCATGACAAAGAATTATTCTCAGATCAAACTCAAGATCTACATAGTACCTTATCTTTCAATCCTTCTTCCAATATGTATGAAACCTTTAGTGAAACTATTCCAGTCAAATCTCTAGGTTCCAGTAAAAACTCTGATGATTTAGTCTTAAAAGTTGACCTAAATCAAAGGATTGACTTACTAAATGACCTAGAAATATATCATTCAAAAATTCCTTATTCCATAGAAAAACAAGATTTTTTTTAAGCTAAATCTTATATTTTCCCAACTGGTTGATGAAGAAATTCCTATAAAGAAAGAAGATCCATTCAACAGCATAAACTGGGTAGCTGAAAATTTACTTTTACTAAGACATGATCTCAAGGAAAGTTCTATTGATGGGGAAGAACAAATAAGAGAAGAAATAGAGGATTTGAAAAGGGATAGGGAGGTTGTTTTACCTTTAAATGAGGACAATGAAGGGGAAAAGGATGAACAACCTTTGGTTTGGAAAGTGAATAAACTAAAATTCAGTAGTAGCAAAGGGAAAGAGTTTGACACTGGAATACAAGTTCCTAAGTCTCCTCCTACTAGAAAGTTTGAAGAGAGGTTGTTATCATATGCCATGAAGAAAAATAGATCCTCTTACTTAGAGTATGGTAGCTTTGATGAAAACAGGAAGAAACACTTAGCTATAAAATGGAAGAAAGTCTCTAAGGGACCTAGTCCCAAAAAAAAGAAATTATGGAAAATGAAAAGCTTAGTGATAACTCAAAGAGAAGGAGAAAAGTTAATGAAATGAAGATTGTTCCTAAAAAGGCAAGGATTGCTATCTTGATAACTAAAAAAGTGGTTTGGAAGAGTATTTAATCAAAAGATTTATGAAGAAATTGGTATGGCAAATTTGGAGGAATATATGAAACACCAAGGATGGTTGCACCTACTAGAAGAATCAGCTCCTATGCTATTTAAGAATGAAGTCAGGAAGTTTTATTATACCATGAACTTCTCAGAAGATGGGATGAGTCTTACAAATCTAGTGCAAGGAAAGGAGATATGCCTGGATGAATAAACTCTAGGGAAAATCAAAGATATACCAGTTGTGGGGTAAGAATTATGACAAATCAACAGACTACTACAGATTTCATGATTGAAGCATCAAAAGTTGGGGGAACATCAACAACTACAGTGAAAAAAAAGTTCCTACAAAATGAGTATCAGCTAGTATTTGATTTTATCAATAAGGTCCTACTACCATGGTCAGAAAAGAGAATAGTTCCCTCTAGTATTAATCTATTCTTAAGTGAGTGCTTAAGCAAGTTTGAGTTAATTAACTTACCTGCTCTTATGATAGAGCACACGAAAAAGGTAATCTATGAGAAGGAAGGGAAATATAGAATGGAATATAGGTATTTTGTAAATAAAGTATTTGGTTACTCTGGGGTAATTAGGACAAACAAACACCAGGAACTGTCAAACAGAAGTTTAGTCGTTTAACCTTGGTTGAAAATGAGTGCATCAAAATGAAATTGGGGATTGTATCCCAAGTGTTAGAACTTGTGGCTGCATAAGAAATCTTAACCAAGAAAATTGAGGAATTAAGACTTGTGTTAGCATCTAAGGATACTAAAATAATACATCTGAAATTGCAGAATCAGAAGTTGTCTTCTAAGAGACCAAGTTCCACTAAAAAATTGACAACTAAAAATGTAGAGCTCAAAGGTAAAGTTGCAGAATTAACTAATGAGTTTCAAAGGCTGAATGTTGAAGTAAAAATCCTCACAAAACAAATATGGAAAGATTATGTTATTGAGGCTGCTAGAATGGACATGCTGCTAAAATTACTTTCCCCCAGACCTTCATTAACCTAAATCCTAATGTTCTTATCGTATGTGTCAACATCTATAGTGGCCCTTGCAAACAGTTATTTGATATCTTATTAGATGTATTGAATTGGTGCTAACAACAATTAATAAATTTCTACCTGTGTGCCTCAGCTGGTTCCTTGTCTTAAGATGTCTTTCATGAGTAAATTAGCTTACACCTATCTTTACTTATGGTTTTTTGTTAATCCTTTTCAATGATGCCAAAAGAGGGAATACTAACTTTGTATATAAGGACTAGATGTGTGTGCTAAATTACAAAAGTATGGAATCATGATGATAAGGGTAAGAAATTCAAATACACAAACTGAAGGTGCATGATGACGGGGGAAGTTTTTGCTGCCAAATGATAACAAGGGGCCATGTCCATGTGTTGCATGTTAAAAGAGGAAGCATGAAGATAGGGGTAACATTCATCCTCAGGTGGTAATCACTCTGATTAAATATGATGAATATGCACTGATGCTCAATTTGTATGATTTTTTTGTCATCATCAAAAAGGGGGAAATTTCTATATGTAGTTTGGATGATGAGCAGCTAAACTAAGAGGGACCAGGTGCCTGGATGTGTAAGGTACATTACAATGGCATGCACCTTCTAAACAGTTTGCCATTTTGTGTAACAAACTTGCAGGTGTTATTTTCTACCATTTTGTACTTACTTGGATAGCTGGTCCAATGAACTTTCAAGCCCTAATTATCACCCATCTATAAAAGAAAAGAGATGCCTCTTCAACAATTGGTTTTTGCACATTCTAAAGAGTGAAAATAGAGGCAGCAAAACCCTATTTCAATACTGCTCAAGTCCTTAGCCATATCAGTGCTTAAATTAAAATAGTTCTTGAGAAAGTAATGATTTGTAATCGAACTACTCATCTTATAAGAGTAGTGTTTTATTTTTGAGTGAGTTTCTTAGGTAGAGTTACCTGAGCTTGTGGCTAGTAGAGTTAACCAGTTTTGAAGGAAAACTTGGCAGAGGTGTCAAGGTATGCTTGCAATAGAGGTGTTGCAAGTAGGAGAAACCTAGAATTAGGTTCACAGTCGAGTCTGTAATCAATAGGTTTGTTATAGCGGACTATTTTGGTGCTTGTGGGGGCAAGACATGGTCTTTCCCATGTTGGTTTTCCATGTAAAAATCCTGTGATGTTCTTTCCTACATTGCTTTTATTTTTTCCAGCATCTCGTATTTGTTTTACTTTTCAAATTTTTTAGAATGACTCTAAGGGACCTAATCCTTCATTATGTGATATATCCCCCAAGGGTTCAACAAGATCACTATAGATTTCATGACTGGGATTTCTCGTACGTCTCATGGTTTTGATAATGCTTGGGTCATCTTAGATCAATAAACCAAATCTGCTTACTTTATTTTAATTTAGTTTTTTTAGGGCTGACAGGCTGGCCTATATCTATATTCATGGAATAGTTTCTATTTATGGTGTGCCAATGTCTATCATCTCAGATTAAGGTTCAATGTTCACATGTCACTTTTGGAAGACTTTTTAGGAAGAGTTAGGTACTTGGGTTGATCTTAGTACAACATTTCTCCTCAAGATCGATGGTCAGTCAGAACGGACTATTCAAGTTTTGAAGGATATACTCTGTGTTTGTATGATAGACTTTGGTGGACATTAGGAGAAGTATCTAGCTTTGATGGAGTTTGCATATAATAATAAATACCATTCCAATATTGAGATGGTTCCTTTTGGGGCTTTGTATGGTAGGCATTGTCGCTCCCTATATGGTTTTTTTGATGTTTTAGATATTAAACCCAAGGTATGGACTTTCTTCATAAGTCTTTAGATAGATTTTGGATCATTATGGATAGACTTAGAGCAGATCAGAGTAGGCAGAAGTGTTATGCAGACCATAGACTTCATGCCTTGAGATTTAATATTTATGATCATGTCGTCCTTTGTGTGTTATCTATAAAAGGCGTGATGAGGTTTGGAAAGAGGGGCAAGTTTAGCCCCAAGTATAGTGCGCGTTTTGTGATCCTTTAGACTATTGAGGATATGACTTATAAGTTAGCATTACCTCTAGATTTATCAGTCGTTCATCCAGTTTTTCATATTTCTATGATTCAGCATTACATTCTAGATGATTCTCATGTCATTCATTGGGATTCAGTCCAGTTAGATAAGTGGTTGTCTTTTGTTGAGGAGCCTATCTCAATTGTAGCTAGGGGTGCTAGATGATTCCATTTAGAGTTATTCTTGTGGTTAAGGTCCAAGGAAGACATCGACCTATAGATGAGTCTACTTGGGAGGTTGAGTCTGATGTGCATAGTAGTTATCCCCACCCTTTTGTTGATTTGGGTATTCCTATTGCCTTTAGTTCGAGGGTGAACTAGATTCTTAGTGATGGATGATACAATGACCTGATTTTTGGTAATTTGTGTGAAATATTTATTTATGTGTGATTTGGCCATTTTACCCCTCCTCGTGGTTGCATTGTGTTATTTCTAGGGTGTGGGGATGATTGGTATGGCTCCCAAGGTATTTTAGTGTGATTTATGCGAGATTGTGGATTTTGGTGGTCTTAAAGGCTTGTCAGTTAACTTTGGTCAACATCTTTTGATTTGTGAATCGGATGGCAAGACAAACTATGCCAGTAGACTCAAAACGCTGATTTTAGGTTAGTAACATAGTTGGTGTGGTTTCATGGGTTTTATATGTCATTTCGACCCTCGGTTTAGAAAGTTGTGAAAATAGGTCTCGAAATTCAATTTAGTGAAAATGATGTGTTTCCAAAATGTTGATATCATCATTGAGTCTAGAGCATTGATTTTGATAGGGTATCATAGTTCATTTGCATTCTCGAGATTTCAGATAAATCCTGAGGGCTCCGCCATTTTCTAAGTCTCAACAACAGTTGCACCACTCAATTGGTGCAGGGGCTAAAGCGCCACTTGGCCTCTTTGGTGTCTACCTACTAGCTGGGCAAGGACATTTTGGCGGCCCTCATCTACTTTAGCAGAAGGCACTAAAGTGGCTATTGTCTGCTTTAGCGGACTGGCACGCTAAGAGGCTATCACTAAAGTATTACTTAGCCTCTTTAGTGGTGATCACTAAATCGAATATTTGTATGCTTTAGCGACACCAGGCATCTGGGTATATAAATAATCCTTTTCTCGGTATTTTTCACCATTTTCGAGACTTAGATCTTGGGGATCAAGTTCTTAGGAATTTTCTTCCATTTTTAATCTTGGGTAAGCACCAAACTCTTATTTAAACTACCCTTCTTCATTTTTATCATTTAAATCTTGTTTAAACTCAGATTTAAAGTTGGAATTTGAAGATTTTGGTCTGGAAGGCCAAAATTAGCATTTCTTTGATTCAAATCCCATTTTCACTTGGGTTTTATCCTACAAGTTCCTTTAATCTTGGAAAATATGTTTTGGAAAAAACTTTTAATTTTAACCTTCTTTTTTGAAAACCTATTTCGGGAGTTCGTTTTAACCCTAATTCAAAAATGGATAACATGGGCATCATTTGCTTTTTTTGATGTGTAGATTTAATATTTTTGTGTTTTTGATGATTTCTGGGTCCGTGCATGAGGTGAAAGCTTGATGATAAAGGCGTATTTTTTTCCAATTTTAGTATTCGAGGTAGGTTATGGCTGAACTTTCTTCAGACTGGATTAGTAGTTAATAATAATGTAAAATCATGCAACGGGTATGGGATTGTATCATGGAAATGTGTTTAGGGGATTAATGTGACCGTGTGGGGTCCTATATTGATGATATTTGGTGGTTTTGTGACATTATTTGCTATGTGTGACCGTATGGGGTCTTATATGATTTTGTTGGCCTGATATTAATATGTGTATGTTTGGTTGAACTCTTTATGGTGGAAAAAGCCTATATGTTGGAATTTATATAGTATCATTGACCTTTTCCTTTAATATTTCTCTTGATGGTTTCTATACTATATTGAAACAAGGATGGTTGGTTGACTTGAATGGATTTTTGACTCACTTGGTTGATATATTGGCTGGATATTGGAACCTCTCATTTTTCTTGGTTGTGAACATTAAATCCTCATATCATACTCATTCATGAAACATTGGTACCACCATGGGATTATTGGAAATACTCATATTTTCTGACCAAAAATGTGACACCTTTAAAAACCCTCTGGCGATGTATTTTTCAGAGAGAAGTTTTAGATATTGGTTGTATATGGGCTGATGAGCCCCCCCATTGGTCCTACCTAGGAGAAGAGCTCGATAGGTGTCATTTGAATAACTCCCGATAGGTTCTACCTAGGAGCAGATCTCGGTAGGTGTATGCAGAGGTCTTGCGATGGTCGTGCATCACAACATCATCATCATTATCTTCGTCATTGCATTCTATATAATGTTCTTATTTTGTGATTGTATTTCTTTTCTTGACTTGATATCTATTTATTTGTTTCATCTTCTTATATCTATACTTGGTATATGTGTATATTCATTCTTCTTTTCCTTATATATATTGGTTATATGTGTATATAGTAGAACTGTTAGTGGAGATGGTATGGGCTACCATTCGGGACATTTTCTGATTGTAGGTGACGTGTCCATAGTTTGTGTTTATATATTTTATTTTCTACTTTACTCAGTTGGCCTATGATGCATACTGAGTACAAGTGAACCGTATCCATCCCTACTGCACCTTTTCAGTGGAGATCCAGGTACAAGTGTGCTGCACAGATAGCTGATTCAGGTGGTATTTAGAGTCTATTCAAGGTAGTGGTTGATCTATGAATTTGGAGTTGGCCACTACCTTTTCTGATCTAGACTATGTCTTCTTGTATTCAGAGACAGAGTTTGTTCCCTTTTGTATATCCTAGGTATATTTTGACTTTGAGTTGCATTAGTTGTTCTTTTACTGTGACAGCAGGTTTTTGAATATTGTATGGTATCTTTGATTATTTACTCTTCTATTATCATATTTGTGTGGTTCGGATTTATTCAAGAAGCCTTGCCTTGGATTTTTGTGTTGCTTTTTTATTTAATACCAGTTTGGATGATAGGCTTACTTGTCAAGGCTTGCCGCGACAAGTGACATCATTACCCTTGGTTTTGGGGTCGTGACAAAAGTTGGCACATAATTTAGTCACACAAAATTAAAACCCCCATTGTCATATTTGAGTTATCCTCAACAACAACAACAACATGCCCAGTGTATTCCCACCTAGTAGGGTCTGAGATGGGTAGAGTGTACGCAGTCTATACCACTACCTTAGATGAAGTACAGAGGCTGTTTCTGATAGACCCCCGACTTAGAATCAATAACAATATAACAAACACAATACATAAATGCATATAAACTTGTACAGTATGCAAAATAAACAAACAACGCTAGCCAAAAGATAATACTAAAACTATAAATATGAAACCATAGACAGCACTCAACACATACAAACAAGAAAATTCAGACACAAATACAGAACACTCCCTTATTGTCACCGACATCCTCCCACCCCCTAACCTTCTACCCATAATTAAAATGGAATTGTTATTTTCCAGAAGATGTACCAAGTGTGACAATAGGTCATGAAGGGCCTATCCAAATTGACAACTCTCTCACTTAACACCAACATTCTACCTAGAAATTTCATAGCATTAATAGACAAACCATTACTGACAAGAGCTTCTAAGAACAGAACTTTATGACATTAAGGTCCATCATTGTACAAAGGAGGAAATTCATAATAACTACATCCAAGTTATTACAAATACAACAGAAAAGACATGCAATAACACTATAAAGGATACTAATAGAAATGTTGAGCACACTTAGGTCCATGACTTATGATTACATACCTATCCAAACTGAACTGTTGGAACTAGATTTTACACCTTCACTCTCGATGACACACTAATTTCATCATGGACCCAAAGGATCCAAGACTTCTACACTTAGAAGGCGATAAAGAATCTGGCTAAATAAGAAAAATATATGATACTCTTAGAGTTTACCTCCAGATTCTTTGAAATTCTCAAAGATTGGTGGAACGTGCTTGGGATTGTTGATTATAGAACTTATCTCACATCTCAAGACTTTACCTTCAATATCAAAATACAGAAGTCCTACATGTAGATAAAGGCAAAAGACGAAAGAAGCTACACATGCAGCTCTTTGAGATGCAGTGCCTATCATTCAATCGAGATGTCATCGATATACACTTCCAAAAGATGGTTAATATTTACTTTGAGATAGGTGGAGATCCCATCCTGACCAAGCCTTTGATCATCACTACCAAAGATGTTAGTAGGTTACACAATGATGATTATAGAGGATAAATTCAATTCCATAAACATCCCATGACTAGGTTACATCAGAAAGTCTATCTTCCTGACCTTGGACAATATATGCACGAAGAGATCTTTACTAAAATAGATCTTCCAACATAATTAAGTTCTTGATTGAGCATGCAATAGGATGATCTTGTACCAAATCTAAGTTCCCCTACTAATCAAGGTCAAAGAAACAGTTATAGTTCAGGAGGCTCAAACTTACTAGGCCTATAAATAATAGGACCAAGACATTTAGGTGCACCAGGTACTTCAAAAGAAGAATCCCAACAGACCACAAGAGGGAAAACAGATACTTCATCTAAAAGCCTGTTCACTTTGAAAGAAATTATCCTCTGGCCAAAAATTCAATGAGCTTAGTCTAGCTCTTTGAAGATATAGCAAATCTCATAGGCATCTATCTCAGATAAAAAGACAACCTTTAATCGGACTTCCCACTGGATGAAGAACAACAGAGGACACCCTCTTCTCCATAAACTTATATGAAGAATTAGGCAATATCCTTGCAGACGATCTTTACTTAATATCCAGTATAGGTGAAGGCAATCAAAAGCTAGCTAGTCAAATCCTCATGTTCAGCACATCAGGAATTCTATCTTTTGGATTAGTAGACTACCCCCAGATCTGTTCAACCAGTATATGGATCCTTTAGATCCATCCATCCTTTAAGAAAGAAGAACTTTCTACGAGCTTTAAGTATTTAAAAAATATGGAGGATCCATTCTGAAGCTGTTTGGACTACACCCGAAATATCTTTTCTGCCATGTGTTCATAGCACTAGTTAATGATTTCCTACAAGAACTCCTGTGGTTACTATGGTACTTAGTCCACAAATACTACATCCTCATGGAGTTCAAGTGTGATGCCTTCGGGTATTTTGATCAAATCCAACCAGCTTTGAAAAGGTTCATACTATGGTTCAAGCCACGAGAATATTGGGTTCAATGCTTCAAAAATTCCTACAATGCAATGGTATTCATGCTACATCATACGGTAGGAATCACAAAACATGACGTCCAAGATCTGACAGAAATCTTACTCGACTGGAAATTTCCCCTGTCAATCCTCTCTTTACAAGATGAATACAATGAAGCATAATGTTTTATCTTCCAACAAAATAGATACATTCCAATAGAAATATGGCCATAAAAGGGAAAAATTTGAACTACACCTGCGATCATCCCCACTATGATGAGGTCGGATGAGCAACAAAAGAAGATCAACGACCATATGATATCACAAGATATGAAGCCATCAATGCCATCAAAAGTATACGATTGAAAGCTTCCCCACAGGAATGTGAAGATTTATCCAAGAGGAAGAGTTACAGAACAATGTCTTCTCAGTAACAAGTGGTTATTTTTAGATGATTTCTCATATGAAAACTCGATCATCTTAGATCAGGTTTCCCCAGAACTTTATGTTGCAGAAATTGAAAATATCCCAAATTCCATTCCTCAAAATTATGATCCTACAGAAGAATATCTAAAAGTCATCAATGACTTCTAGAGATTTGACGCTGAGAAGTACCAAGAACATTCATCCAAAACTAATTTTGCGGATATATGTTATAAAACTGATGATAGCTCTCCCACTGATAAATATATAGAAGGTAATGAAAATTCGCCATTTTCATAAATTATGTTGGAATTCTATGTGATAAGCAAAGGTCAAATATTTTATTTAAACAAAATGATTATGTTATCATCCAAACAAATATTTATATTGAAAATAAAAATAAGCAAGAAAATTAATTGTCAAAATAAATATAAAATAAACAATTAAACATGTTGCATGTAAACTTGATTAAACCTTAATTAACATTAGTTTAAATAACTAGGTGATTGATCATGAAACATCCTTATTTAAAAAAAATTAATTAGGAAAAACTCAATTATTATCTAATTATACTGATTTAGGTGTTAACAGAAGTTAACATGCTAATTTGATGATTGTTTCATACTAAGTGAAAACAAGTCTTGACAGTACTTAACATACCAATTTAAGTATCTAGGTATAATATCAATTTTTGTACAAGTAACTAAATAAATTGTCAAAGATTTAATTTTACCTAATCAATATAAAATACGAACAATATAATATAAAAGTTTTAGATAAGCGAGAAGATACAATTTGAGACAAATATGTAAAGAATGTAAAAATTATTGACTTAAATTAACTAAACAATCCAAGATAAATAAAGGAAGAAAGAAAAAAGTAATAACATTATGTTTAAAGTGAACCTTTTCAATTTGAATAAAAAATTTTGAGGAGAAAAACGATGCCACGATATTTATAATCACACTCTTTCACCCTAGCAACAATTTTAAAGGAAGTTCTTAAGTTAAAATAATAATAATATAATATTTTAAAGACAAGTGAAAATTTTGAGTTTTGAAAGATAAATGCATAAGAATATTTACATATAGATACATATAATCTCCATTTTTTTAGAAAATATGGTAAGTGGTACTCTCGGAGACGCGTGGGCTCAATTTAAAAACATGAGAATTAGACCTTGTAATTCCTTTTATTTTTTCTCTAACTATAGGTTAGGAGATAGTATTTATGTAACTAATAATTTTAAGTCATTGTTCGATTCAAGTTGTAGAAAAGGAATTGAACTATATTTTGACGAAAAAATTAAACAAATGATGTTGTGTTTTAAAAAAAAAAATTTGCATAAACAAAAAGAAGTAAAAAGTCGAGAATTAAGGATTAGAAATGAGGCCCATAGCAAGTAATTTCCCAACCCCCGTCCCCCATAATCATTCCCCATAATTTTTACTATGTATATCAAAGGTTTGTACAATGAAATTTTACAAACTAAAATAATTAAAAGAAATAGACATCAACATATGAGCACATGAAATTGGTAATGAGGCCCTTACTTTTCCAGGTGACTATTCAAACCTCGAATCAACTTACTTTCTGCTAAGAACTTGTCAACACAACCAAAAGCACAAACGAATGAACTAGCAGAAACCATCCAAAGAAGTCTTTTTGATGTTGATATTAGCCTTATAAGCATGTTTTCGCAACCAACGGGATATTTATTATAAAAGCACGTCATACACATTGCAATATTTGAACCATGCCAACATAGACAAGAGAAAATGAATGATGAATTATACGCACCATATCAAGCAGAAATATTTGTCAAAGCCATAAGAAAATAAGTTGTGATGTTCAATACTTAAAGTATTCATGAAAAGAATATACCTCTTAGAAGTGAAAATAAAGACAGGAAGTCGAAGCGAGAGAGAATGAAAAAGCAAACCACAGTCTTGAACAAAATCCATTAAAAATAGAAGTCAGTCAATCCCCAAAGCAGTAGTTCAGATTATATATGTTTTTAAGAATTTTTTGCCATTAGGACATAAGAGAGAGGGAATGTGAATAATGTCTCCACTAGTGAAGGGGGCATCTTGTTTTTATAGAAAATAGAAGAATCAATAAGTAAAGGAAAGGAATTTAGTTAAGGATAATTAGAGATTTTTTTCTTAATTAATGTAATCATATCAAATTCAAATAAAAAATCACAATTGACATAAATAACCACATAAAAAAGTTGTCCAAATTAATTCAGGCAAGAAAAATGAGAAGGAAAATTAATCACAAAAGATTTGCCTAAAAACTATGGCAAACATAATCAATTTTAGCAAAAAAATTTCAATTTATCACACATTACTTAGTCAACCAATATTATCAATTATATGTAAATAACCATAAATGACTTGGTACCAAAGTTGTCCAAATAAAAGAAAAGATCAATCTGCCCCAAGATTCAATAGTAGCTTGCTAAGAATCAGTTATCAAGCATCATTGAAGCAAGAAATTACACCAACTTATTGCAACCAAAGGTGGTCACTAATCACATAAGAAGTGAAGATGTAAATTACAATCACTGTGTTTCTAAAGTTTAGCTAGAATTAAAGTAAAACAATCTTTTCAAAAAGTATGGAAATTAACAGTTGATTCGAATGTATGCAAGGATCACACGCAATTCTTATGACAATGTATATTAAAAGAAGCGAGAATCATTAAATCAACACTCAATATTCAAGAATTGTTAAATGCACACAAAATTTAGACGATGATAAAACATAATCACTAAGAATCCATACCATGGATGAATTCATAAGAATCCATCCTAAACTCAGAACCTTAAATCTATAAAGGGGGGAGACGATCGATAATTGTGTGGCATGTTTGGCTTGTCGATGACTAATTTGGATAAATGAGATGAAGGTATTAGCGTTTCTTCACTGGAGAAGAGAAAACATACATTTTATTCTCCGGTGAAAGTGAGACTGTCGGTGAATTTTGAAGGCTATTGGTGTTCTTGTTAGTTGGAACTCGCCAATCATCAAATCCGGTGAGTCAGCTGCATAAACAAATCAAGGGATGAAGTGATACCAAATGGCATCTAAATGAGCACAAAACAGTCCGCAATCTCGCAAAAACAGCCCATACATACAAGACACCAACCAAAAACAACAAACACAAACTTGAAAGATAAAGAAGATAGATAACTTGACACAAAGAAAATACAAAATGTAGCAACTAAAGAGTGTATCAAACTATAAAACCTCTACAAATCACATTAACAAGAACCAAGTTCTTACGCAAACACGAGAGGAACTCAGTTCACTCAAGCACTCACATTTCTAGCCGTTTCACAACACAAGTGGAACCTTTCACTTATGATGTTCAAAGTTGGTGGTCCACTCTCTTATTGAGAGGAAAATGGTGTTTCAAGGTTATAATCTTCATTCAAAATAAGCTAACTAAGGAGAGCAAGACTAAAAGGATCCTGTAAATAGTCTATTACAAAGTCATAAGGAAAGGACTCTTCTACCCTTAATGAAAGGGGAGGGTTTGGGATGCAAAAGTGGACAGCTTTCGTATGTTTTGTAACACCTAAGGAAATTCCTCACATGTCAATGCATATACTTCTTTGGGCGGCTCCAATACATCTATTTTTATAAACGTGTCTTGAAGCCTTTGTAGTTCCCGATCTTGGATCCTAGTGATTGGTCTCGATCCCATGATACCCATATTATCCTCTCTATCTTGAAAGGAATTTATCCTTAAATTCGCACCTTGAAAAAATAAAGAGAGAGAAAAAAAGCACACAATCCTCATGATAGGAGGGTTAGCATAGTACCATAAATTATATAGATATGCCAAGGTGGTAGACTTTTGGGATACAATCAAAAATCCTCTGTTATGATCATGAAATACGTACCACAAGCATCATATAGGACATGGCTAAGATAAACATCAAGGAAAGAGGAGTGCATACCAAAACTATCACATATGTCATCAAGCCAAGGTTGTTCACATTCGGAATATACCCACGGGTCCTTTGTGTATGACATGAAAAACTTAGTATGAATAGCACAAAAGAAGTGTCTTTGGCAAATATCAAGAGATTAGGAAACTACAATGGTTTTAATTGCTTTACTATACCCAAAAGGTAAGACTACCTTTATCTTAGGAACCATAAGATACATTTGTTTCATTACCTCTACAAAGAACCTCATCAAATATAGTGCCACTATTGATCTTAAGATCCACCTCAACCACATATCACCATCATGCAAACAAGAAAACCAGCCACCAAACTTCCTACAACTACAAAATACAAATTTGAAATTAACATGGTTATCATCATAGGCAAAGAGGTAGTATAGAAAGGAATCAAGTGTGAAGACATCTTGCAGAGGGAGTACACTTTTAAAATTCAACCATCAATCCTTTATTTTTACCGTGAAACACGTAGTTTGAAAATTACACAGGATAGGGATAAGATAATCATCAAGGAAAGATAAGTATAAGCCGAGACAACTTCTTTTTCCAACCCACTAGTGTTTCGAGATCAAAGGGATAGTGTAACAAAGGGTATAGGCCGAGATTAACCAATCCTTTTACTAAGCTATCATCCAAGACTAAAGAGTTGTGGCCTAGAAGTATTCTCTTAAGATAAATCACACCTTTATTCAAAATTTTTCCAAGCATATGATTACCTTGAGCAAAACCAGTAGCACGATTTGCATCACACAAGCTCAAAGGAATAGGTCCAATATCATGGTCAATATTACAAGAACGAACACTTACTTGAGGGTTTTGAATCACACCACTCACATGATCAAGTAGCGAACTATCCTTAAGAGCAAATAACCAACATATTCAACAAGAGAACTACCAAGAAAGGATTCATATTTTTCTATACTGTGTAAACCCGAAGCTACTTCACATTGGATACTAATATCCTTATCACAATATTTCAAGCCTAAGGAAGTGTAGAGTGTATCAATTATAACTCGGTGTATACCACGATAGTCTACTTGTTTGGAGCTTTCGGCCAAGGGTGTCACTAGCTCATTTCCCATGTTATCATGTGGAACCCCTTTTTTATCCTTCTTTGATAGCATATGAACTTGAACTTGTACATAAAAAGGATCAATGCTAGGCAAAGTGCTAGTATATGGGTTAGTGAGTATCAAAGATCCTTTGTGGGCAAACCCCGCAAGCATATTTTTTTCCCTTTCCTACTTCACTACCCGCAGTTTTCCTTTTCCTTGCCCTCTTTTCTTTACATTCTTCTTGTAGATCACCACTAAGTTTCTCTCTATATTGAGGCTTGGCCTTATTCTCCTTGGATCCTAATTCTCCCTCTTTTTTTACTTGGATGGGGTGTTTCCGGTTTAGTGTAGCTTAGAAAGCAGACATTAGATTTAGTGGAGTGTAGGGTCTTTGAATTAGAGGATTTTGGAGTGGAGGATTCAGGTTTAGGGATGTAATTTGGGTTCCAAGTCCGTCTTATAGAACTTGGTGGAGTGAGGAATGGCTAGGTCCACCTTGTTCTCGCCTTGGGGAGTAAAGATTGACTTGGTTTATAGCACTTGATGGATACAATCTTTGGTGCAAGGTATCGGGAGTAATAGTAGGTGAGGTGTATTTAGGGTTATGAGGTTGAGAACTCCTTTGGCTTTCCACACTCTCCAACCACTCACTCGTTAAGGCCACATTCGAGCCCAACTTCTCAACATTTGCCTTCATCCTAGCCACACCTCGAGAAAAAGTTTTAAGACTAGCTAAGAGGGAATTCATAAAACTATTGTCAACGGTTAGAGCATTGGAATTTTTGGGTTCCATTGTAATCGTACCTACAAAACAAGAAAATGTTAGTTCAAAATACACTTACACATTTTAAACACTCGGCTTCTTCACTTAGTTCTTCAAGTGTTGTAAGATGGCTATCAATCATTGAGTGCTTAAGAATGAGCCTACTCTTGAGTTAGAATGGATTTTGGTTTTGAAGACTTAAAAAAGTTTCATACACACGTAAACCAAGAACAACTATAAATTATAAATGAGCAAAGCACCACAAAAAATGTTGACATAAAGACGTACTCGAAAACTAGTTCACAACTTAGAAGGTTGTTCTTAGTTGCCAACTAGTGTAGGAGTCAATAGAAAGAAAACTAGTAGAGACAAGGAAAGAAACTTGGAAGGACCTATGACTTGAGTTTTGTTGTTGATGTGGCCCACAATTTTTATTTTGGCCGTTTGGTGTTGTTGTTTTGTTGATGTTTGATGTTATCCAACTTGAATGATTCAATTTTTTTTGTTTGGTGAGGCTTTTTCGGTTTCTAGAATGAAAGACAAAGCCTTGGACTCTTTTTTCAAAGTTCAAAAAGGTGTCAATAAACTTTTCACCAACTTGCACCAAAATGGAAAAACACCTTTCCTTTCCTCTTTTGGTTCTTCTAGAAAAGGTTTCGACACTCATTTGGTAAAGGAGCTTTTGGGAGGTCTTTTGTTGATTTGCTTCTTTGGGTGTTGTCTTGAAACTATTTTCAAGACAAACACAAGACTTAACCTCTCTCTTCCTATTTTCAAATCAAACATACTTTTTGTTGAACATTCACCTCAAGAACATTCTGAACAACAACAAGAACACTTAAGAACAATAATAATATTCAAGCCGTCCAACCCTTCAACAACACTGAACAAAGGCTCAAATCTTAGACCTTAGACTCAAGTGTGCTAGGGAAACAACAAGTTAACATACGAAACTACTAAGACAAGCAAAATAACACCTAAATTTATGCTTCAAATCTCGGCCAAGACACACAAAGAAGATACAATTTCTCTTCCAAGGTACAAAAATGGGAACAACTCTTTTTTTGTGAGATTTTAGATTTTGGACACCTCTTATAGTGTTAGGAAACAAAGATCTAACACTATAACACACAAAATTCAAGACCAAAGTTTCCGCCAAGAACCAAAAAAACAATGGGATAGCTTCACTATTTTTGAGTTTTTCAGCTTTTCAACATCTTTTTTTTAATTTTTCAAGTGAACAAGCCCAAGATTGATCTCATGGGAACAAAATCAATGATGGATCTGATACCAAATGATACCAAACGGTATCTAAATAAGCACAAAATAGTACGCAATCTCGCAAAAATAGCCCACACATACAAGACACCAAGCGGAAACAACAAAATAAACTTGAAAGATAAAGAAGATAGATAACTTGACACAAAGAGAATACAAAAGGTAGAAAATAAAGAGTGTATCAAACTCTAAAATCTCTAAAAATCACATTAACAAGCACCAAGTTCGTACGTGAACACAAGAGGAACTCGGTTCACTCGAGCACTCACGTTTCTAGCCGTTTCACAACACAAGCAGAACTTTTCACTTGTGATGTTCAAAGTTGGTGGTCCACTCTCTTCTTGAGAGAAAAATAGTGTTTCAAGGTTACGATCTTCATTCAAAATAAGTGAACTAAGGAGAGAAAGACTAAAAGGATACTATAAATACTCTATTACAAAAGTCATGAGGAAAGGACCCTTCTACCCTTAATAAAAGGGGCAGGTTTGGGATGCAAAAGTGGACAGCTTTGCTGTGCTTTGTAAAACCTAAGGAAATTCCTCACATGTCATTGCATATACTCCTTTGGGCTGCTCCAATACATCCATTTTCTTAAATATGTCTTGAAGCCTTTGTAGTTCCCGAGCTTGGCTCCTAGTGATTGGTCTCGATCCTTTGATACTCGTATCATGAAGTGTGTCGCCGGAGATGGAGATGATAAGGGAGACAGCGGGTTGCTGGTTTTTGATTTGAAAATATAAAGAGAGAGATAGCAAGGAAAAAGGAGTGGCGGAGCGGCACTGGAGGTGGTCCACCAGTGGAAGTTCGTCGGTGGTGATCTGACTAGTTTGAGAGAAAATGGAAAGAGAAATAGGAGAGAGGAGAGTATGGAAGAACGACTATTTTTTTGAGAAAATGAGATTAGGGTTAAATTTTAGGAGTAGTTTTGACTTAAAAGGGGGAAATGGGGCCTTAATTTCAGTCGTTGATTGCATAAGATCAATCCGTATGATTTAAAATTAGAATGGGTTGAATTATGAGTCATAAATTGGGTTAAAAAAATCAATTTGGGGATTTCAGTTTGGGTCAAATCAATTTTTGCTAAATTTAACATGATTCAAGTACAAAAATAGCTAGAATTTAAATAGATTAGGGAAGATTAAAGAGAATTGGACTGCTATTTAATAAATGTAGAATAGTGAAACGTCATAAAAAAATTTGTTCTTAAAATGTATATGAGATTAATGTTACATAAAAATATTTTATAAAATTACTGGTATATTTGAAATGAATTGTAAGCAATTCTATAATAATAATAATAATAACAATAATAATAATAATAATAATAATAATAATAATAATAATAATAATAATAATAGACATTGTTTGTAAATTATGAGTGTATTTATGAAAGTAAAGAAAAATAATAATTTAATAAATATTGATAAAATTATGTATAAAAATGTTATACTTAAATTAATAAATTATATACTAAAAAAAGATATAAAATTAAATGATAAAAATAAACAATATTCTTTAAAAAATCAAAAAAATATTAATACCCAAAGAAAATAAATTTAGTAAAACAACGGCATGGGAACTATATTGGGAGGTCAAAATTGAATGTCAACAGTTGTCCTTTATTGCGCGAGAATGATAAAAGAATTGTTGAGCAAAGTTGACATAGTAGCCAATTTTGTCCGACGGGAAATGCTTTGTTAGAATTGAAGCAATAGAAGGAGGTTTTAAAATAGTGTGGCCGAGATTTTTGTTTTAAATTGCCTACATATCTCTGATTTTACGAGAATCGAGTTGTGCGTAGTTCTAAATTTAAGAACAAATGAAATTCCTACAGAAAATTAACAAATGTAGAGAATGGGTTTGCAAGGTTAGAGTACAAGTGATCTGAAAGGTGAAATATGAATAGGTTGAGATATTAGGAAAAAATGTTTTAGAACCGGGAGGAGAATAATTCTCAAATGTCTTTCATTTTACCTGCCACTTTTAACACAACTAGATAAAAATGGGTAGCGCATACACACACACACACACACACATATATATATATGTATGTATGTATATTATATATAGAAGATTAAACAATATGGTGAAAGCAACCATAATAGATAACAATAACAATGAGAGGCGATAAGAAAGCATGTCAGTTTAAGTGAGCAATGTTTTGCTTGTATAAATTTGAAGAGGTTATGCTTTTCCAACACAGTATCTAGGAAAACAATAGCCTTAAATAGCATCAAGGCAGTTATGCTTAGCATGTGTAGTATCAAGAAAATAATATTCGTCTTTGAGTAATGCTTAACCTAATCAACTTTCAAAGAATATTTCTTAGTCTCCGGTAATCTTTAAAATAGGATAGTTCTTAACCCAATTGAATTTCCAAGGACAATGCTCAGCCTCAGAAATTTCCTTGATAAAGTCGTGCTTAACCCTATCAAATTTCAAAATACAACGCTGAACCTCGAACAATATCTCGAAAGATGATAGAGCTTAACCCAACTAACTTTCTAAGGACAATACATAGCCTCAGACAGTCTCTTGATAGAGTCATGCTTAACTCTATCAAATTTCAGAAATCAACGCTTAGCTTCTAACAATTTCTCGAGAGAGGGTAATACTTAACCCCAATTATTTTCCAAGGACCAAGCTCATTCCTAGATAAATTTTAATAGAATAATTCTCAACCCTATCAAATTTTAAAAGACAATGCTTAGCTTTGAATAACTTCTTGAGATATGGTAGTACTTAACCCGCTCAAAAAATGGCAATGCTTAGCCTTGTATATCTTTTGATGGTGTAGATCATACTCAAGATTTGTATATGTCACTCTATTTCTGCACTCAAAGAAAAATTGTTAGTTTAAAATAGGGAAAAGATTGATTCGTACCTCTGCCAGTCCTTTGCTTCAAGTACTAAATCCATTGTCTTTGTCATAAACTTTATATCACTCTCTTGAGATGTAATTATTGATGAATTTTTTGAGGATTCCTCAAGAATATTTTCCCCCATTTTAGGACCTTAATCTTGTTAGTCTTTGATACAAGCACAAGGTATTGCCACAACTTCAATCATTGATCAAGCAATTGAAGGTGTGTGAAGGTGTAATGCATCCGACCAAGGGAGGTTACTTGCTGATTTTTGAAGAAGTGCATTGAAAGAACTACTCTTCTACACCTCATGGGCGTCTATTGGGAGGGGTATGGTGGACTTTTCACACCTAAAGTTCACACTCCATAGGAGCCTCTTTTAGGGCCTCATTAAGGGCATTTTTGTCCTTTGGCATGTAATAATATAAATAGGCATTTTACTACCTTTTCTCATTAGACTTTTGATGACATTGAATATTACTACTATATTGTAGTTTTTAGTCTTGTAGTTGATAGGTAAAACAGAAATTGAGGTCTTTGACACTTGAAGTTAGGGTTTCACTTGTCTTAGAACATTTGACAAGAAAGGTGGTTCTTTGAGGAAGAGTATTTCCTTTGGGTCACCTAAGAGTGTGGTTTGAACCTTTATGATGATGTGTGTTTGAGGGTTTTATACCCCTTTAATTCTATTCATTTGTGGAAGTAAGGGTCACTCTACTATCTTTTCAATTTATGCATTCTTTTTCTTTTTCTCCCTTTCTTGTGTGTTGTTTTTCTTTGTGTTGCTTGCTGGAAATTGCATGTTGATACCCCATTTTTCGTGAATCTTAGTTTCTTTAGGTATCATTTGGTATCAATGATACCCCAAGAAACTAAGATTCACGAAAAATGGGGTATCATTTGGTATCAAAGCCTTGCTTAGGGTTGTTCTCACAACTCTAATTCTTGGTTTTAGTGTTCATATATAGAAAATCTCAACAAAAAAGAGTCAAAAATCAGAAAATACAAAAAAAAAATGGTGTCTAGTTTGGTCTTGTGTTAGATCCAAAATTTAGGTCTTAGATATACAAGTTTTCACTTTGTTGTTCTCTAACACCTAGGGAGTCTAGATATACTTTTAAATTGAAGTTTGGTTGAGTTTGAGCTTATGGCTATGGAGTTTTTGAAGCTTTTTGAGCTATACACGATTTTGTCTTGGTGATTTAGGCTTGATTTGTGGCTGATTTTTGGTTGGTTGATGTTGTTTGCAGCTAAGGAACCTATAGCTTAAAAAAATTCAGATTTAGAATTCATTTGCTTGTTGGTCAAACTTGGTCAACACTTGAATATTCATCTTGTTCATCCTTGATCTTCATATCTTAGTGAAGAATAATATTCAAAGGTGTTGTTTGATCGTAAAGAGGGAAGAAAGCGGGAGAAAAAGTTGTTTGTCCAAAAGCATATTCAAAGAATATTCTATTCTTCCAAAAGAAGGAGAGGACAAGGGGACAAACAAAGTACAAGTGTAATTACTAATAGGGGGACCATTTCATTCTATTTTTATTTGGAGGCTTGCAAGAGTTCTAAATTGCATCTTTACACCCCTCAAAACCGAAATTCATCTTCCCTAAGAAGTATTTGGCCGAAAGCAAGTCTTTGGAAAATTTGAAAAATCAAAAAGTGACAACCAACCACGTAGTGCCACGTCATCACTTGTGCTCAACCAAAGTTCGACTCTAAACTTAGATTTTTATAGTTTCTAGTTGCTTGAGTCTAGCTTCTTATAAGTCAATTCTATCCCTAATTAGTAAGCTAGTAATTACCTACTAGTGCAACACCCCAATTCGCTGAACCGGAATGCTACACAGTGCTCATGACCCCAAGGGACCACAAACTAACCCATGACTGATATCTGTACCTGTATACTGCAAATCATAATATAATAATGCAGAATACATAGAACTATAAGGCCATAAGGTTCAACTGAATAAAATCATGTGGGTGAAAATACCCAAAACAACTCAATCTGAACATAAATCTGAACATAAATCTGAAAGTAGATCTGAAAGCCTCTAAACTGTCTGAATAAGGAGTTGAAGGAACATGTCTCCAACTAAATCCGTAAAACTAAACTAAAGAAATAAATAAATGTATCAAATTATATTACCATCGTATCAATGAGGACTCACTGTGTCGCTGCGACTGGAATGCTACCACTACTGCTGGGCTGGAGCTCGTGTCTCGGAACCTATGGTGTAACATGAAAAGAAAGAACCATAGTACAAATGCATCAGTACAACTGGAGTACTGAGTATACAAGGAAGGATGGCTGAACATAAAGGGTTTCATGTATGAACAGCACTGACTGACTAATATGAACGTGGGAGTGCAAACACACATATATAAAAACTGGGACCGTGAATACGTGAACTGATAACTTTCATGACTGATATTGAAACTGATAACATGGACGACTGTATCTAACAGTCCTGTATATACTGAAATCTGAAGAACACCCTGAGTTCTTTTACTGAGACTGATACTGATAACATGGATGACTGTATCTGACAGTCTTGTATATACTGAAATCTAAAGAACGCCCTGAGTTCTTTTACTGAGACTGATACTAAAACTGTGGGAAGTAGTGTTTAACCGACATGCTCCATGTATGCCATTATGGCTAAGATGGGATCCAATCTCTGCCCCGATTGGAGGGGTGTCAATACCATGCCACGGGTAAGGACAGCCTGTGAGTAACCCTTATCTGTCGGGTACTCAATGCGAATGGTGGGAACCCTAAACTGATGGGTTAAGCCACCTCATAAATCCTAATCTGACGGGTTAAGATTTCTCAACCTACGCTAGCTACGTAGTTCTGGAACACAAGGATTGCTACTAAGAATCACACCCTGAACTGGCGGGTGAGTTTCCATCCTTGGGTTCACTCGGTGCTAACCTCTATTCCCATATGGAGGGGCTGAACATGAATAAATGATTGTGCATGACTTAATCTTACTGGATTCTATTGACTGGCAGAATGTTATGGATATCTGACAACTGACTAAGATCATGAGGTTTTCCTGAGTCACATGACTGACTGAAGTCTATGGAATCATAACTTGAGTTTGGATATCATAAAACATGACATGGATCTAGGCACACAGCTATAGTTTTCGGGTACAAGTACCCCCAGGACACGATGGAAGAAAACTGACACACATAACTGACTTGATCATAAGAGTAGAGTCCATAATTTATAATATCATAAGTACGGATCTCATACTAAGCATGGTTATCAATAATGTATTGCATGGAAAGGATTTCATATCACATGGAAGTACTTGCACAATCTTAATATCATGTTCATTGCATAATCATATTGGCAACATATACTAATAGCATGGAAGTTCATGTGGATTGCATGGTTATCATACATCCTGTTCATAAGTAGGATTTGTAAGTAAACATAGCATAATCTCATAAGAATAGTTCATGAGTATTCCAACAACATTTACAAGGCACATTAACAACATAGAAGTCATTGGAACATTAGGGCACATCATGAATCCTTCACTTAATCATAATTTAGCTATATTGCATGATTTCTAGTGACTTGGGCATTTTATCAAACACCTTACATGCACATATTAAGCATAGGTGAATTCATCAAATTATACATCATGAACAACCAAATTTACATGTTTCCAACTCATATTATATCATGAATTCACAAAAACATATAAAGATCCCATCTTGGGAATCACCCAATATCAACAACATGATCATCAACACCCAACAATATAGAAATCATACTTTATAATAAAAAAAAGGAAAACAATCAAGCATCAACATGGGTATGATCATATCACCACAATCAATCAAGATTTTGTATTTTAAAGATTTATTCTTGAACTTTACGGATAAAAGAAATCTGTAGATAAACACTACGCATACGTTAGAAGGAAGATTCTTGATGATTGACGGAGGAATTTTCTTGAAATCGGATCTTCAAGCTTAATTATGCAACCCTAGTTATTTTTATCCTTTAGTTCTCTTGGATGATGAGCTTTGATATGAAAATAGGGTTGCAGTATGTTTAGAAGATATATATTTCGTAGGGTTAAGTTTAGGGACGTGTAAGGAGTATTTAAAGACTTAATTACCTTTAAAATAACTCAAAACGGAGTATTTTTGACACCTAGAATTGACTTAGGCAGCGCCCAAGTGATTGCCTATGCTTGGGTTGGGCGGTGCCTGACCAATCGCCTATGCTTGGGTTAGGCGGCGCCTAACCAATCGCCTATGCTTACTGTCTCTCACGAAAATGGGCATAACTTTTCGCTCGGGTATTGGATTAAGGCGAAATTGATATCGTTGGAAAGCTAATTTGATTCTATAAAATTTGGTGGGTCAAAATCATCCAAAATGCCATATTAAAATTGAGTTATACTCATTCAAAGATGACCCTTATAAAATCAAACACTAAAACTTGATAGATTCAAAAAATCTTAGCTTGTATTACCTTAAGTGACTCATATGAACATGCTTAATGCATCATAAGCTATCCTATCACTAGGATATTCATTGTAAGTCATGTACTCAAGTATGATTCACAGGATAGGAGATTTCATACGTAGGAATGCTTATTCACTTCCTAGCTTAGAAACATGCGGGGTATTACAACTAGTTTGGTAATTAGATTAGAGTCCGTTTGTTTTATGTATTCGATTTTTGTGTGCTTTTCTAATTTTTAAATCATAGTATTTTGTTAGTTCAAGTGCGTTCATAACTTTATTTGAGTTGTATCAATCCAAGATCAATTCCGATCCAAAGCTTCTCACCTCTCAAGTAACTTTCCAAGTATTATCGATTCTCCAACACTTGTGAAACCAAGTGTGAGGTGAGATTGAGTGTGAGCGAAGTGAGGATTTTAGACTAACTCATTTGTTCATTTTGTAGGTTGTTTTACTTGCTATTTTTTTTGCATTTTGTAGGTACATTTTCCATGGAATCCGGGGGTACTTGGTAGGATTACACTAAGAGGTACAGGAATATCTTGATTGGTGGCCAACCACCCCCTTGGGAAGTCTTGAAAAGAGTAATGATAGAGCGGTATGTCCCGGAATAATATAGGCATGATCTTCTTGCCAAGCTTTACAATCTAAAGCAAGGAAGCAAGAGCGTCATGGCTTATTATGACGAATTTTAGCAACTCATTTTGAAGCTTGATCAGAGAGGTGAACAAGTGCAACATAATGTTATTTGCTTCAAGGTTGGGTTGAACAAAGACGTATCCTCCCGTTTGAATCTTCACAAGTTTGAAATCGTGGTTGAAGTCTTCCAAGCAGCCTTGGAGAATGAAAAAGTGAACAAAGAGATGTCGGCTTACAAGCTCAAATTCAACAAGATTCGGGTTTGACCAAAACCAAAGAGGTAAGTCCTTTGACTTCGAATTGGAACAAGAATAAATCTTTTTCATCTTCTCCTTATTCTCAAATCTCATCAAGAAAGTGTCATATCAACCGCCAAAATTAGAGGTAAAGTCGAATGCACTTCCTCCTAATCCGAAAGGTCTTCAATGTTTCAAGTGTCAAGGATGGGGTCACCGGGCAAGCGAGTATGCTACTCGTAGAAATGTGATCCTAAGGGATGGTAGGTTGTATTATCTTGGTGAAGAGGTTGAATTATAAATCGAGGGGAATGATGACAACTCTTAAGATAGAGATTGCATAGAACCCGAATCTAAATGAGAGGGAAGTGAGGAAGATGTGTTACCTTGCAAAGGGGAATGTGATGTCCCTAGTTATGTGGTTCGGAAAACTTTATTTAGTAAGGTCTTGGATGATCAAAGAGGGAACCTCTTTCATACCAATTGCCTTATTAAAGAAAGTATGAGTTCCATGATTATAGATAGTGGGAGTGGTGTGAACATTGCTAGTGTTACTTTGGTTGATCACTTAAAGCTACCCACTATCCCTCACCCGAACCCATACAAGCTTTAATGGTTAAACAAATATGGTGAATTGAAGGTCAAACGGCAATGTGTGATTAGATTCAAAATAGGGAATTATCATGATAAAGTATTGTGTGATGTAATTCCTATACATGCATGTCACATCTTGTTAGGAAGACCTTGGCAATTTGATAGACACACTATGCATGATGGGAGGGCTAATAAGTACACCTTTAAGCATAGTGGTTGAAGATTCACTCTTCTTCCTCTTCCACCATCTATTGTAAATGAAATCCAAGAGAAAACCAAGAAGTTGGATAAGAAAAGAAGGAAGGAAAAGGGAGGGAAAGTTTTGGATTTTGAGAAAGGAAAGGGGAAAACAACTTTGTTTGTACAAAAGATCCTCAATACTCACTAAAACAAAGGCTAGCATTTTACCTAACCTTTATACTCCTTATTTTCAGGTTCAAGCTCATGAATTATCAAAGGAGTATCAACAAGAAATCACACATGAAAGTGGCCTCAAAACACCCTTGGCCGAAAGCTTTAAAAAAGTGGACTATCCTAGTCCAAACCGAGGTAATGATGCTATTCCCTATGCCTCCTTGATCTTAAGTTTATGCAATGTGATTCATTAGGTAGAGGTTTCGGAAATCCTTAATATAGGTGTGCATGTTTCTTCTCTTGTTATCTCTCTTGATATGTATAGTAAACCATGTGCACCTAAGACTAGCTCTCTACTTGACTATGAGAATAGTGTGAATGGAAGCTTTCAAGTTAGTGTTGATACTAGTAATGGTGGTTTTGATATTGAACATGGTCTTTTGAACTTGTGTAATGAACGCCATTATATTAATCTTGTTCATAGTGACTTTGTGTTTGTCCTAGTTGTAAATAATGCCTTGAATGATTGTGAACTTGGTAACCTAGTGAAAGGAGTGGGCCATCTAGACATAAACCTTTATCATTTGCTTTCATTTGACCCCAGAATACCCTTGAGATGTGAAGGATATAGTTGTTTGTCGTGCTCACTTATTCTTGATATTGAGGCTATTCATGTCTTTGGTACCCTTTATGCTAAGCTTATTATATTAAAAAACAAGGATATGTGGATGTATGTTAAGTGTGAGCAACCATGGGTTGATGATATAAGTGTGGTACTAATATTAACACTCCTACCAAGGGAATTTTTTTGTCTGCTTTGTTCTTTCTCTTTGGTTTTGCAAGATTTGTATTTGAGGACAAATTCCTTCAAGATGAAGAGAATAATACAAGCACAAGAAATTGCCACAACTTCAATCATTGATCAAGTAATTGAAGGTGTGTGAAGGTGTAATGCATCCAAATGTCATTGTAGGAGATGGATATAAAGGTGCGTTATATGTGGGTGTTTCGTATTGAAGTGGGGGAGTGGTGTTTGGTAAATCAAAATAGTTTTAAGAGCTTGTGTAGTCAATACAGCATTTACTTTCTTCATGTCATTATTCTCACTAGTTTGCAAAGTCTTAATAGCTTGCAGCACCTCCACATTTATTATCATGCCATTTTTAATGCCTTCTTCAATTCTCTCACCCAACTTGATAATTTCAACAAGCTTGTGGTCTTCTATAAGAATCATCTTTTCATAATATTGTGGCTATTGAGGACACATAAAATATTCTTTTATTAGGTTTTTCTCTAAAGGGTGATGCACTTTAAAAGCTTTACGTATCCATCTCATTACATATTCTCAGAATGATTTGTTGGTTTATTCTTTAAATTCTAAATGTAAAACCAATCAGGCACACTCTTAACATTAAACCCAAATCTTTCTATAAAATCAGAGGCCAAATTAGTTCGTTTTGACCATTTTCCTTGCATCTTTAGCGATATACCATGATAAATTATCTCCAATGAGACTCTTCATGAATAACTTCATAAGAATTTTCTCATTCTTAGAAACTCCTACTAGTTTGTCATGGTATAGCTTAAGATGGGCTTTTAGGTCTCCATACCATTATAAAATTTAAATTTAGGAGTTTTGTACCCCTCCTGTAGTTTAATGTTGGGATGTATGCACATATCCTCATAACTTAGCCCTTTCAACTTCTTACTATATTTAAGTTGTTCCAATATTTCAACTAAGGATGGCATCAAGGGTATTTTCTAGAGGCTTAGGTTTGTATTGGTATTGGGTGAATGGTTGACATAATTTGGATCTAAAATATGATTGTCTCGATCATGAGAATAAGACATATTCATGCTAAACATTGGCGGCATATAGTGGGCATATGATGTTATTCAAGAATTTAGTAGAGTTAAGTATGTGTGGCATCCTGGTGGAAAAGAATGTGGATATTGATTATTTTTAGAAAGCATATATATGTGACTTAGATTATTTTGGGGTTATGAGATAGAAAGTGATGTAAGGGATGGCTGTCACACCTCTTTTTAGCTAGCGAATCGAAATCAAAGGGTTTTTACAATTAAAGTGATGATATTGAATAGGAACTATTTTAATTACAGAGTCACCACTTGGAATCGAGTTATGGTGCTCTAAGTCACCTTATTGAATCCTTAATCAAAAGAAAATGACTCTTTATTTTTTGGTCTACGAAAACAGAAGATCGGGTAAGGTATTCTGTTAGCCAAAAGGAAGGTGTGAGGCACCCCTCGAGTCTCGTGGTTCTAGCACGGTCGCTTTTATTAACTTATCTTGACTTAAAACTAGTTTAAATCATGTTTAGGCCTAAGTTCGCTCATTTTTATCTAAAATTTGTCAATATATTTTATATGAAATTAGTGAAAAATATTTTTTATAAAAATATTTGTCAAGGTGCATTATTGCATCCTTGAATTATTTTAATATCTTAGAAAGATGCGTACGCCGCATTCTTAATTGAGACAAAAATTTATCTAAAATTTGTCAATATATTTTATATGAAATTAGTGAAAAATATTTTTTATAAAAATATTTGTCAAGGTGCATTATTGCATCCTTGAATTATTTTAATATCTTAGAAAGATGCGTACGCCGCATTCTTAATTGAGACAAAAATTTATGAAAAACATATCTAAATTTACCTAACGTTAAAGCATGAATTTGTCTTTTGTAAACTCATAACAATTTTACTTGTTCAAAACACTATTTACTTTTAACGGTAAACGAAAAATAATATTCATTTAAAGTGATGAATTAACGCAACTAATAAATTTATCGAGCTTTATTAATTACAAAAATAATAATAATAATAACAAAAATAACAATAATAACAATAATAATAATAAAATAATAAAATAAAATAAGTACCTAAAATTACCCAAATTATGCTGAAATTACTATTATAATCACAATTTATAAACAACTCAAATATAAACATTCTAAAATCATATTTAAACAAAAAATTAATAAATAATCAATAATAATAATAATAATAATAATACAAAATATCTTTAATTAGGAACATTGCTTCTACACCAGAAATCATAGATTCAGATCGGATCTAGTTCGTTTTTCGGCAGAGTAGAGAGTCTGGCCATCGGTTTTGCGATAACACCAATGGGGTTTTACATGATTCTCTCTCATGATTTTCCTCTTTTTCTATCACCCTTTTTTTGCTACTGTTTTCTCTTTTTTTTTTACTTCCCCTCTTATCAGATTTTTCTTACTAGTTTTCCATTTTCCTGGGTGAGCACAATTTTTGGTTAGTGCATGAAGTCCAATAGATAAGATGATGGAAACAATGTAGTGGTGTTGTATATAACAGTGTATGTTGTAGTAAATTATATGTGTGCTGTGTATTTTTTTCGGTGATTGTGAGTATACAGGTAACAGTGTGTGGAATTGTAACATGCCCATTTTTTTTCTCTGCTATTCCTCTCTGCTCCAAATTTAACTTAGCAGTATATACATAAGCACTCAATAATTTAATATACAACACATGATAACATATACATTCACCTAATAAATCAACAACACATTATGAATAATATATAAAAATTACTTAAACAACTTTATTCATATCTTTTATTCGTAATAAATTTTATGCAATAAATTACATAGGATTAAAATGAAACCTGTGTTAAGTTGAAAAGAAATATGAAATCATCACGAAAATCCTCAAACAAAATTTTAAAATTTTGAATCTCTACTCTTTCTCTTCTTTATTTTTTTGCTTCTGCTTTTCTTTTTCTCTGATATTTGCTCTCCGATTTTTCACTCTCTTTTTTAGATAATATGTAATACAGTGTACGTACTTTTTATGGGGGTGGGGAAGTCCTTAAAAACATGAACTTTGGGGGGAACAGTTAGGATCAGATAAAGGGGGAGATTTTGAATTTTTTTCTTTTTCTCTCTTTTTTTTAAAATTATAGAAAATAATAATAATAACAAATAAAAATAATAAATAAATAAAATAATAATAATAATAATAATAAAATAATATAATAATAACTAATTAATTTTTATATTTTGATAAAATGCAATAAAAATTTATAAATAGCCAAAAATAAATATAATTAAAATAGTACTAAACTACTAGCTTATTTATTTAAAATTTAAAAAGAAAAAATATTTTTAAATTTTTACCTTATTATTTTTAAAAAAATTGGAATAAAAATAAAATAAAATATCTTAAGATTAACTTCATTTAGTTGTTTATTTTTTAACTAAAACTTTTTTAAAATAAAATAAGAGTTTAAATAATATTAGACCAAATATAAATATTTAATATTGAAAAAATAAGTTAAAATTCGAGGAGCATCAAAAATCGCGTGTCTACATTTTTGCCCCTCTTTGTGTGGAATCTCAAAGAGTGTTCATACAAAGAAGTCGACAAGATATGATTTTTGATCCTCCGATTATTTAAAAGATAAGGATAAAATAAAATTAAAATAAAAGGAAAAATATGACCGAGACCTAGTTTTGGAACTCCTACCTATCCCGGGTCATAAGGGAATCAGGTCACAAGTAGTTTAAAGGTAACATGTTGAGAGAATAAGTTAGACGTCAAGTGAGATTCCGTCAAGTTTTCGGTTAACGACTTCTACTTTTTACATTCACATGACTAACAAAAATCAAAAATGAAAAATATAAATGAAAAATGCAATTTCTCTGGAATTTTGATTCAAATCTTCATGATTTGAACTTAAAAGTTCACCCTATCTTCAAGCGGACTCCTGGCTTGCTTTTTTCCTCTTCACCCTGTTCTTTAGGCGGGCTCCTGATTTGTTACTTCTTCACCTTCTTCTTCAGGCGGGCTCCTGACTTGTTACTTCTTTACCTTGTTCTTCAAGCGGGCTCCTGGACTTATTTTTTCTTCATCCTGTTCTTCAGGAGGGTCCTGTGCATAAAATAAATTCCCATTCTTCAGGAGGGTCCTGTCCCATTCTTTAGGAGGGTCCTGTCCCATTCTTCAGGAGGGTCCTGAACATAAAATAAATTCTCATTCTTCAGGAGGGTCCTGTCCCATTCTTCAGGAGAGTCCTGAGTATAAAATAAATTCTCATTCGTTACAAACGAAACTTTTTTCTTCTTTTTTGCCCCAGTTTGTACTGGGAAAGTTTGTGCGTGTCACCAGATCTTAATGTTTTTAAAAAGTACAGTGAAAGGATAAATCAAAGTCTGAAATAGCTTTAGCAAGTACATCTCGTAAAAAATAAAATTTCCCTAATTGAGATCCAGCGTCGTGTGTTGTAACCATGCATCTTGCGTTAACAAAAGTGTGAAATTGCATCCTTCATCTTAAAACTTTAATGTGAAGAAAAATATCCCATCTCTTTTTCAAACAAAGAAAAATTGTGAGTTTTAAAAATGTGGTGGTAGGTTTGTGGCATTTGGCTTTTGAAATGACCGCTCTTGCACTTGTCCAATCTTTGATAAATATTTGTTGACTTGTCATACTTCTGATCCCAAATTATAACTACTGGGACTCTCAACTCAAAATATATGTCTCTTGTATGATGCATCTAGATTTAACTTTTAATACACCTTTCATCTTTTGACAAGTCCAAAATTGTCATATTACATTCATTCTGAGTACCTTACTTTACTTTGAACGTTGTCTTTGTGCACCGATCCTTTGCCTTGCTTTGTATCCTTAAAGGAGTTGGTATCAAGTTGTGAGTCCTTTTTCACTTGACTTAACGTGAATTTGACTCAAAAACACGCAAAAGATGACAATAATTTTCATTTGACAACAAATACACAAAAAAACAAAAACAAAAAAGGAAAAGGAAAAGACAATAGGCATCTCTTTTTCAAAACATAAAGGAAAACTTATCTAAATGTGGAAACCAATTTTGATGATTATGACATGCACTTTGAATCAAACAACCAGATCTACCTACACCAATCATTACAAATTTTGCCCACTTATTGAGTTTGAAATGGAAACATTCTTGAACATGCTCCCTCTATATCATAATCCTCCTTCGGCTAGTGGTACTCAATGAATTTTCACCAATGAGCCTATCTCATTTTCATTTCTTTCTTGACTCACAGTCGCCTTATGGTGCCCATAGGGGTTTTTACCAACAAGACTTTCTCATTCCATTATCCTTACAACTCATTGTCGCCTTATGGTGCCCAAGAGAGTTTTCACCAATAAGACTTTCTCATTTTCATTTTCATTTTATTTTTATTTTTATTTTTTTAAGAAAATAACACCCAAAATATGAAATATCATGCACCCATAACATGTTTAGCCTTGAAATTCTCTAATATTTATCTGAAGGTCTTTCTTTGATTGTAACTTGGTTTTTGGAAAAGGTTAGAAAGAAAGGGCGGCATGAGACTCAAAAATTTACATGACATTGGGTGAAGCATACAATTTTTGGAATCGACTTTTTAAGGAAATAAACTTTTGCCCTAGTTTTATTTCATTCTGGGTAACTTGAATTTTATTTTGGTTAGACCGAACCCCAGAGTAGGGCTGCCTATGTATCTTATTATAGAAAAAATCAGGTCAAACGTAGTTCATGAAAGTCATTCTTTTGCTTGATTTTGATTATTATTATTTTATTTTCTTATTTTTTCTTTCTTTTTTTTCATCAAAATCATTTTTTGTTGTTGTTGTTGAAACTTTTAACTTTAATTGATTTCAAAAGAGGGGTATGAAAGAAGGATAAAATCTTAAAGAGGGTAACATAGCAGAAAAAATGTCTTTATCGTTTCAATCTTCTAAAATACAAGTACAAAACATACATAACATAATTATACATGAATATCATACATAATATCCCTTAACTGCATCATCATTGATCGACATTCCATTTATTTTGCCTTCTACATCAGTCAAATATAATGCACCATTAGGTAACACCTACTTCACCATGAACGGACCTTGCCAATTTGGAGAAAACTTGTCTTTGGCTTTAGTCTGATGGGGAAAGTGCATCTTAGTACTAATTGCTCGTCTTCAAATTGTCTGGGATGCACCTTTCTGTTATAGGCTTTAGCCATTCTCTTTTGGTATAGTTGGCCATGATATATCGATGCCAGTATTTTCTCATCAATCAAACTCAATTACTCCAATCAGGTTTTGACCCACTATTCATCATCAATTTAAGCTTCCACGATAACTCGAAGAGATGGAATCTCAATTTTTACAGGTATAACTACTTCGGTTCTATACACAAGAGAGTAAGAAGTTGCACCTATTAAAGTCCGAACTGTAGTACGATAAGCCAATAAAGAAAAAGGAAACTTTTCATGCCATTGTTAGAATCCTTGTATCACTTTACTGAGTATTTTCTTTAGGCTCTTGTTGGGAGCTTCTACTGCACCATTCTCCTTCGAGTGACAAGGATTTGAATTTTGATGCATAATCTTAAATTGTTGACACACTTCATGATGACTATTGAGATTTATAGAATTATCCGTGACAATTATCTTTGGAATGCTGAATCGAAAAATGATGTTGGAGTGAACGAAATCAACCACTGTTTTCTTGGTCACTAACTTGAAAGTTGTTGTTTTCACTCACTTCGTGAAATAAGTAATGGCTACCAAGATGAACCTATGTCCATTCAATCCCTTTAGTTCAATTGGTCCAATTACGTCCATTCCCTAAGCCACAAAAAGATATGGAGCAGTCATTATATGAAATTCAGATGAAGGGGAATGTATCAAGTCCCCATGTACCTGGCACTCGTGACATTTACTAACAAAACAGATGGAATCTCGCTCCATGGTGAGCCAATAATAACCTACTCGAAGTATTTTCTTTGCCAAAATATACCCACTCATGTGCTGTCCACAAATCTCAGAATGTACTTCAGTCATGATTTTTTAGGCTTTTTTAGCATCTATGCACCTTAAAAGTCCCAAATCTGGAGTCCTCTTATACAAGATTCCCCCATTTAGAAAAAATCTTCTAGCCAGTCATCGAACGGCTCTCTTTTGGTTACCATCAGCATGTATGGGATATTTTTCAGTCTGAATATATTCTTTGATATCATGTAACCAAGGCTCTCTATCAAGTTCTTCCTCAACCACATTGCAATATGCATGTTGATCGTGGATCTGTATATGCAAGGGATCATATGAGTCTTATCAGGATGTTTGAGTATCGAAGATAAGGTTGCCAAAGCATCAACAATCTCATTATGAGCTCTGAGAATATGCTTGAACTTTATTGATACAAATCATTAACAAAGATCTTGCAAACAACCTCGATATGGTAAGATTTTTGAATCACGAGTCTCCTAATATTCATGGATTTGGTAGACTAATAAATCTGAGTCTCCTAACACCAAAAGTTCTTGGACTCCCATGTCGAGAGCTAATCCCAAACCCAGAATGCAAGCTTCATATTCTGCCATATTGTTGTATAGTAGAATTGAAGTTGGGCTGTTACAGGATAATATTGCCCTGATTCAGAAAGAACTTCTCTTATCCCTACACCTTTTACATTAGCAGCTCCATCAAAGAACAACTTCCAATTGAGTGGCAATCATCAAAAATAACCTCATCAACATATAATACCTCTACATCCGTAAAATAAGTCTTTAATGGCTCATATTCTTCATCGATAGTATTTTCAGCCCAATGATCCGCTAAAGTTTGAGCTTTCATTGCAGTTCATGTCACATAGACAATATCAAACTCTGCGAGTAGCATCTTCCATTTTGTGAGTCTGCCTGTAGTAATAGGCTTCTAAAAAATGTACTTTAAGGGATCCATATGAGAAATAAAATAAGTAGTGTCAGATGACAAATAATGTTTCAGCTTTTGTGCCACCCAAGTTAAGGCACAACATATCTTTTCAAGAAGAGTGTACTTATCCTCTTAAGTGGTAAGCTTTTTGATAAGGTAGTAGATGGCTTGTTCTTTTCTTCCTGTGATATTATGTTAACCTAATACACAGCCAAAAGAATTTTCTAACACAAGAATATACAATTTCAAGGGTCTGCCTGGCTTTGGAGGAACAAAAATAAGTAGATTCAACAAGTACCTCTTAATTCTGTCAAATGCCTCTTGACATTCTTCTGTCCATTAAACTTTAACATTCTACATCAACAATTTGAAAATTGGCTCACAGGTTGTCGTGAGTTAGGCAATGAATCTACTGTTATAATTCAATCTTCCAAGTAAGATCATCACTTCTATTTTATTGTTTGGTGGAGGAAAATCTTGGATAACTTTTATTTTTAAAGGATCTAACTCAATACCACGTCGACTGACTGTAAACCCTAAGAGTTTTCCTAATGGGACTCCAAATACATATTTCATTGGGTTAACTTTGAGATCATACCTTCAAAGCCTTTTAAAAAATTTCCTCAGATCTTTGACATGGTCAGACTGCTCTTTTGATTTAATAATCATGTCGTCCACATAAAATTTAATCTCTTTGTGCATCATGTCATGAAACATTATGGTCATTGCCCTTATATAAGTTAACCCAACATACTTTAGTCCAAATAGCATAACTCGATAACAATATGTCCCCTATGACGTGATAAATGATGTCTTTTCCATATCTTTGAATCCATAATAATCTGGTGATACCCCGCATAACAATCCACAAAAGATACAAGATAATGTTTAGTACAATTATCCAACAAAATATGGATATGGGGAAGTGGAAAATCATCTTTCAGACTTGCTTTATTCAGATCACGATAATCAATACATATTTAAACTTTACCATTCTTCTTTGGAACAGGGACAATATTTGCCAACCAAGTAGGATATTGGGCCACTCGAATGACTTTAGCCTCAATTTTCTTCTTGATTTCCTCTTTGATTTTTACACTCATGTCATTTTTAAGGTTTCTTAGTGTTTGCTTGATAGGAGGGAAAGTAGGATCAATTGGCAACTTATGAACTACCAAATCAGCGTTTAAACCGGGTATATCATCGTAAGACCACACAAAGATGTCTTTGTACTCAAGCAAAACTTTAATTATAGCTTTCTTTTATTGTGGTAGAGCATGTATACTTATATTAGTTTCCCTAATATTTTCACGATCTCCAAAATTGATTGCCTCAGTTTCATCCAAATTGGGATTTGACTTATTCTCAAACTGTTTGAAATCTTTGATTATATTCTCAAATGTTTCCTCTTCATCATATTCAACTTCTTTATTCATTATTTCATAATTAGATTGGGTTTTAAAATCTAGTTGACAATTCTTCATGCATGTCATATTATTAGATTCGGCATAGAAAGAACTGTACAATAGAAAATAACTATTAGACTCAAAATAAAACAAAAAGAAAACCACATTTCATTAATAACAAAGATAGACAAAGTTTTAACGTAAAATACCAAGGTAAAGATCTGAATTACAACCCTAGAATTATTCAAATTATAGAAAAATAAAAGCTACCAAGAATCTTTCATAGTAGGGATAGGAGTGGCCTCTCAATTATTAAGCTGGACATCAGCGCCGATAAACTGCATATCTACATTGTTGGTACCTTCCCCAGTTTCAACCATATCAACTTCAATGATTATGTTTTGGAAAAGGCCGATCAATTTTGTATCATCATCATTCATTGACTCTGCAGCAGGCAACACGGAGGACCCAACAGCATTAACTTTGATGAAAGACTCATGGAGTGTCGGTATTGACTTGGTAAGTGACCATGACAATTTTTTATGCTTTTTGGCCTTTTTTCTATTCTCAAAAGTGGGTTTATATGCCAAACCAAAGGTACCAAGGCTCTCATAGTGGTTTACTGGATGATCCCTGCCTTGCAAAAACATGCTCAAACCTTTTCCTAGTTCGAAACCATACTTTAACATTTCATTCACTACCATAATAGATGCTGAGGACATTTGTAGTCGTGGAATGAGATTCCCCTCGAGGATATGCTCAACATCCACTATCTTAGAATCTTGATGAATTAGCACTCTATCAGTAGTATTTGCTTTGATAGAGGAAATGGAATAGTCTTTATACATAGATAATTCTTCTTCACCATGAACAACTATTTTTCGCCTATCGTGTTTAAATTTAACCATTTGGTGCAATGTTGATGCGACTACTCTAGCCCTATGAAATAATGGCATACCCAATAACATATTATAAGAAGCATCAATGTTCAGTACTTTGAAAACCACGGAAAAATCCATAGTCCTGATTGTCAATATGAGCTTTATTTAACCAAAGGCATTCATTTTAGCTTTATCAAAACCTTTGACGCATACATTATTAGGTTTGATCCTTTCCACGTTAGCATTCAACTTGTGAAAAGTTGACATAGGACAAATGTTTTCACCTGATCCTCCATCAATCAACACTCGAGTGACGTAGGCATGCTCCTATTTCACGGTAATGTAGAGACCTCGATTATGTTCTGTACCTTCTATAGGTAATTTGTCATCCGAGAAAGTGATCCTATTTACCTCAAGGATACTTCTAACAAATTTTTCCCATTGATTCACCTTAATCTCACTAGACACATATGCCTTATTTAAAATCTTCATTATGGCCTTACGGTTATCTTTCGAGTGTATCAATAAAGATAACAGAGAAATCTGTGTTGGTGTCTTCCTTAATTGTTCTACAATAGAATATTATGGTAGCTTCATCTTCTTCAAATATTCTTCAGCCTCTTCCTCAGTAACTGGGTTCTTGACCGTCATTCGTTCTTCATTACCTTATTTATTCTTTCTTAACTCCATTGGGGCATAACACCTCCCAGAATGGGTTAATCCCCCTACTTCATCCACCTCTTCAATTATTTTCTTCCCCTTGTGCATCACCAAAACACGATCGTAGTTCCAGGGGATCTCTTTGGTATTAACCATAGGCAGCTGTAATACCGGCTTAATGATAATGGGATCTATGGGAGCTCCTCTTATGATTAAGAGAGGCTTAGTGGATCTTCCAAGAAAAATGGGCTTTGGTTTTACTTGACCTAACTCAACACTTTTAGGAATCTTTTTCTCCACGACCAATGGAACATTCAATGATTCAGGCTTTGTTATCACCTCCTCTACATCTATAAGTTTTTCTTTCATCAAATTCACAGCATTTGCTAATTTTTCAAAATCAGTTTTAATCTTAATAATGGGCTTAAAGGAAACCACAACATCTTCACCATTAGGTATCACCTCGAGCATGTTTGTTTTATTATTATTTGGCGATGCATTTTGATTAACATTTGGAGTGTTTGGACTTTGCACTATGATTTGTTGTGTATCAATCAATTCCTAAATTGCTCTTTTCAAATACCAATATTTCTCTGTGTCATGTCCTGGGGCATCAGAACAGTATTCACATCGTCTAGAATAATCCAAGTTCTTCAGGGGAGGATTCGGGATCCTTTTCTTAATTGGGTTAGAACATTTATTTTTCTTGACCTCTAAAATAAGCTGGCGCACGATATTCTAATAGGTGTAAAATTATCTTTGCCTATGATATCTTCTTGTAGTCTGCTCTAGGCTAAAAATTAGACCTAGGGGGATCTTTGAACTTACAAATCGGTGGATGATTTTGGATGGCTGGTGCACACCATTACGGGTAAGAAGGAACCCAAATATATGGTTGTGCATTACAGATAGAATATGAGGATATGGAATGGAATATGGTGAATTTTATGGAGGAATATATTATCGTGGATGGTTATATGGGTCTTGGACATATATTTGGGATTAATATTGTGCGTAAACGCACACCTCTTTAATTTTGTCGTGGACCTAGCACAATAGTAGTTACACCCTCTTTTCTTTTATTTCCGCCAAAACTTCCTGGACCACTTTGAATTGCTTATGTTGTTTCTTTCAAAGTGGCCTGGCTGATAATCTTTTCGGACGTAATTCCATTCTCTACCATCTTTTCAAATTTAATGACCTCAGTAAATATGTTTCCAATAGTAGAAAGCAAATGATGGAAATAATCAGGTTCTTGTACCTGTAAAAACATATCAATCATTTCAGACTTCTTTATCGATGGTATGACTCTTACAGCCTGTTCTCTCAATCTGAAAGCATATTCTCATAAACTTTTAGTTGCTTTTTTTCTCATGTTAGCCAGTGTGGTATGATCTAGCACTATCTCGATATTATATTGAAATTGTTGAACAAAATCCCAATCTATTTCATCCTACACATGCCAACAGGAAATATCTTGGTCAATAAGCCATTCAGAAGTTATTCCTCCTATGCTTTCTCTAAAGTAAGTATGAGCAATTCAACTTTTCCTTCTTCTCCCCTTAATTGATTGTAGAACTTTTTCAAGTGAGCCACCGGATTTCCATGACCTTCGTATTTGTTAAACTTTGGTATTTTGAACCCTAGCGGCAAATGGACATCAGGAAGCATACACAAATCCTTGTATGAAATACTCTTTGGTCCTCCTAATCCTTGCATATTTCTCATACTCTGCTCCAAGCTTTTTACTTTCCTAGCCATCTTCTCTTGTTCCTCATTCATAACAATCTTCTCAATCACGATAGGAGAATCATGTTGATGATCATAATAATGTGGATTTTGGGGTTTGAAAGTCATTTCATGAGGATATAACAGATCATCACTTGGTTCTCCCATATTCTTCTAAACTGTCGATTGAAGGCCCGCAGTAGCTGGTGCTACAGAAGTAAAAAGCAGGTTATTTTTCATAGACGAATTTGGTGGGCGCATGGTAGAAGCACAAGGAACACCACTCACATTAGCATACAGGTTGAATCCAGGTGGATAAAATGGATTGCTAGTTTGAGCTTGAGCAGGATTTGGATCATTCGTATTTGAAAGTCCAGGGATTGAGGAAGGCAGGGCTTTTTCACTCAGCTAAGCTTGGTACATTTCCACCATCTGTTGTTTCAATAACTTAATTTCTTCCATTGATGTTAATTCCTGTGAAATCAACTAATTTTGCTCTTTCCTTTGTATCTGGTGTTGTATGGATGTGATGCTATTTTAAACCACAAACCAACCACCAACTAATTTATCTTTTCAGTAACCAAGTAGCAAACGGATGAGTGTTACATATTAAACACATTATAATGCCACGTTGTATGTTATGCTTCGATATGCATTTTCCAACATATCATGTAAGGCCTTATGTTTCATCCAGACTTTTCTAAGCGCACTTTTTGGAAAGTTATGATCAAATCATTTGGAGGGTTGCCTACGTATCATGCCAGGAATGAATCAGATCTTGTGTAGTTCGGGAAAATTTAACAAAACTAATTGATGATTTTTTTAAGAAAATAAATAAATTAAGTGAAGTAAAATTTTGTAATATATAGAAATAAACAACCAACTTCATTATATCCATAATTTTCAAATACAAATACGACTAAATAACCTAATTCCTAAGATAAAACCTACTAAATGACATAAGACAAATAAAACTAAACTTAAACAAATACGATTAGCTAATAGACATAACATCTGAACAAGAAGTTTTAAAACTGAAATTGAAAAACTATGACAAAGGAAACAACTATCCACATATACAACTGAACCCCAATGTCTCAAAGTCTTCAACTGATTCTTGTAGCTTTAACTTGCTCAACAAGCAGACTTCGGCTTAATATGACCTCACAAACCCAAGTATATGTCCTCCAATAAAGTGGTGAGTTACTATGCAAAAGTTGGTACTTATGCCAAAAATTCTTCATGATTCAACTGTTGGTAGTCTAAACCCATTCTGGCGGTATCCTGCACTACACAGCAGACCTTCCCTTGAAGGAAACTGAAAATCTGATCCCATTCTTGGGCTTTTCAATTTTTAGAATCAATCATCTCTCTTGCACGTTGTTCACGAGCAGAAGCAACCTCCAGCTATTCTCGTAATATCCCTCTTTCACGTATCCACTGAGATCTCTCTCAATCAAATTCTTCTTGCATGTTCTTTTCAATTTCCTGCAACTACTGGCGGTGAGATGCAACAAGTTCTGCAACATGTGACCCCCTAGTTGTGACCAATCCAATTTGTCCCCGAAATGCGACCTCAATATCCACTGACTTAGCTTTCTCTTCAGCAAATTGCCTTTGTTGTTCTTCTATTCTTGCCATGGCATGCTTTAATTCTGCTCTCAAAGCTAAGTTGTCCTCATGATGTTTTTGCATGGCTCTCTCGATCCCTATCCTGATTGCAGCTTCTTGCTCTATGGGTCCTTTAACCGATCTTTTTGGTCTGACTGGTGGACTCGGCTATTTTTCAAACCATTTATGATAGTTTGGGTGTACTTCTCCTTTCTCATGCTCTATAACCATTGTTTTAATTTCCATAATACGACAACCATCCCAAATCTGCTGGGCCAATCCTTCTGGAAGTGGAATGTCTGGTCTGACCTCAAATACAAACTCAGCCATATTTTCTGTTGTGGGAATTACTTGACGTCTGCCTAGCTGACGAAAGATCCGCAATGGCATATAAGGTTGAACAACCTTAATATCCATTAATAACAAGAATGGTCGAATGACAAAATTATGTATGACTTGTCTCCAGGGGAACCAAGGGAGATTCTAAGAGATTTTATCTGTCGTCAGAGAACGAAAAAGCTTATCCCAATCTCTAGTTTCTTCTAGGCATTTATATTTCTCCAACCTCTCTTCTTAATCTTTGATGCGATTGAATCATTCTGGATCAAACCTTGCCACTGTAGGACGTTGGTAAAGATGTTCCACAATCCACATTTGTAGCAAGATATTACATCCCTCAAAAAATCATTAAGATATTACATCCCTCAAAAAATCCTTTCCTTTCTGGCAAACGGTCAGAGCACGATAAATATTGGCCAAAGTCATTGGTACCATAGTGTAATATTTCTTAATCAGTATATGTACCACTCCGGCTAAATGACTATTAATTTTTCTCTCTCTCCTCAGGAAGACCATAGTGCCTAAAAAGGCTACCATGAATGCAAATCGTATATAAACTTTCCAAACCTCAAAACTTTCCTTGTTACAGAGTTATTTACCGTACTTCTCAAACCCCTCTTGCCTTCCATATCTGTCAAACAAAAACTGCAAGGAGACCCAACCTTTTTTCATTGACTCTTCTTTTGAGTTTCGTATGTTCACGAGCTTGCAAAACCTGTTTATCAAGATGAGTCTTGGGGATATAAGTTTTTTCCGATGCATATCCCCATATCAAACATAGGCCGGTATCTCATCTAAAGTCGAAGTCAACTCAAAATCTGAAAAGCAAAATACATTGTTCCTCGGGTCCCAGAAAGTCAGCATGCATCAATCACCTCCCTACTAGGGTTGATTGTCATGATAATTGTCAAAAAACTTAAATACTTATGTATTTCATCATAATCGAATGTATCCATTTCGTTCCACCACAATAAAAGTTGCAAAGGGGTACAATCCATAACCTGAAGCGGTACACTCTCATCCCTCTTCCTCTTTTGACTCTTTCCACGAACTGGAAGAGATATGTTATATCTATGGATAGAGAGAAAACAATAAGCAATTACTATTACAATATTTATTACAATAATAATAACAATAATAAGCAATAACAATAACAATAACAATAATAATAATAATAGTTATTATTATTATTATTATTATTATTATTATTGTTATTATTATTACAAGAACAACAACAACAACAACAACAACAAGAATAATAATAATAATAATAAGCAATAACAATAACAATAACAATAACAATAACAATAACAATAATAATAATAATAATAATAATAATAATAATAATAATTACAAGAACAACAACAACAAGAACAAGAACAAGAACAACAAGAACAACAACAACAATAATAATAATAACAACAACAAGAACAAGAACAACAACAATGAGAACAACAACAACAACAAGAACAACAAAAACAACAACAAGAACAATAACAACAACAACAACAACAATGAAAACAACAACAACAACGACAACAATAACCAAAACAATAATGACAACAACAACGACAACAACAACGATAACAAAACGACAACAATAACGACAATAGTAAAGACAACAATAATGACAACAACAACAACAATAACGACAACAACAACAACAACCTATCCATGCCTGGTGATCATAACTTTTTGTTTCTAATCACAGACATCGCCAATAGAATGACCTAGTTCATCCAAATCCCGAAGCGTGTATTAGAGAAGAATTTCTCATAATTCTTCTAAATTCATAAATTAAAATTTATGAGAAGTTGAGAGTCTATCCTCAATCTTTCCAGTCCATTGAGTCCATATTCGCTAAAAACCTTATAGGATGTCTCTCTCTATCTATATGTTCACCACTTTTGATAAATACCCAGAACAAGAGGATCTAGATCCAGCAAATATGTCACATACCCTTAAGGGATCCATGCGAGCAAATAATTACATACTATAGTTCAATCATGAGATGCTATATTTCCTGGTATAAATGACCTTCTATGAAACATTGTCCATGGGATATTATTGTAACTATAAAGGATGCAAAGAGCACTGGCTAAATAATTATGAGGAGGGGGGGAGTTAGAATGTAATGATTATTGGGCCATTAAAAACCCTACTTCAAAAAGCCTTTGGAAAAGAAAGAGACAAAACATATATTCAAGGTCTCTTACAGACCCCAAGTTTGTCCACCACTGCCATCCAGAAGTAAAATCTCTACTCAAAGCATGAACCTCAATTATTCATGTATTTTCTACAAACCCAGTCATAAATATGTCTTATCACTAAACCAACCCTACAAAAGGGACAAGCTGCATCATGCTTCAAAAATACCACATGCTATCCTATCAACAAGTGAAAAGACTATAACTCGGACATCCACCGAACATACAGGACTTATCAAAGTACTAGAATATGCAACAAATCAGGCACATGTATTTGTTAAAGCCATAGGCAAACAAGTTGTAATGTTCAATACTTAAAAGTATTCAGGAAAAAAAAACATGCCTCTTACAAGTGAAAAAAAATAGGAAGTCAAAGCGGGAAAGAATGATAAAGCAAACCACAATTCTGAACAAAATCAATTCATAATAGAAGCTAGTCAATCCCCCGAGTAGTAGTTGAGAATATATATGTTAGTAAGAACATTGCCATTAAGCCATATGAGAGAAGGAATGAGAATGATATCTCCAATAGTGAAGGGGACATCTTGTTTTTATGGTGAATGGAAGAATAATAAGTAAAAGGAAGGAAATAAGTTAAGGATAAATGCAGAATTTTTTTCTTAATTAACGTAATCATATCAAAATTCAAATAAACAGATCACAATTGACATAAATAACCATATAAGAAAATTGTTTAAATTAATTAAACCAAGAAAAATTAGAAGAAAAATTAATCACAAAAGATTTCCCCAAACAATATGGTAAGAGTAATCAATTTTAGCTAGAAATTGTCAATTTATCACAAATTACTTAGCCAACTAATATTCTCAATTAGATGTAAATAAATCAATATTTTACCATAAACGTCTTGATACCAAAGCTGTCATGATAAATGAAAAGATCAATCAGCCTCAAGATTAAAAAGTAGATTGCTAAAAATCAGTTATCAAGCATCATTGAAGCAAGAAATTACACTAACTTTTTGCAACCAAATAGCCATCAATCATATACGAAGTGAAGATGTAAATTACGATCACCGTAATTCTAAAATTTAGCTAGAATAAAAGTGAAAGAAGCTTAACACGACGTATCAAAATCAACAACTGATTTGAATGTATCCAAGAATCACATGCAATTTTCATGACAATGTACATTCAACGAAGCGAGAATCATAAAATCAATACTCAGTGTTCACGAATTTTTGAATGCATGAAATTTTAAAAATAAAATAACAAAATTGAGATGGGGATGAAATATAATCACTAAGAAATCCATACTATGGATGAATTCGTAAGAATCCATCCTAAACTCAAAACCTCGCATTCTTAAAAGGAGGAGATGATTGATAATTCTGCAGAGTGGTTGGCTTGCCGATGACTGATTTGGCTAAAGGAGATGAAGCCATTGGGTTTCTTCACTGGAGAAGAGGAAATAGATGTTTGTATTCCCCGACGGGAGCAAAATGGTAGATTTTGATGGTTGTTGGTGTAGTTGTTGGTGTAGTTGTTGGCTAGAACTCGCCAGTCATCAACTCCAATGAGTCAACGACATAAGCAAAGCAAGGGGATGAATGGAGTCGCCAACAATGATGATAATAAGAGAGACAACAATTTGTTTGTTATTGGTCTAAAAATGGGGAGAGAGCAATAGCAGGAAGAATGAGGGAGTGGCAGAGCAGCGCTGGAGATGGTCCACCGACGGCAATTCGCCAGTGGTGACGTGACTAGTTTAAGGAAATAGGAGTGAGAAATGGAAGAGGGGAGAGAGTGGAAGAGCGGCTATTTGTTTAAGGAATGAGATTAGGGTTTAGTTTTAGGAGTAGTTTTGATTAAAAATGGGAGAAAGGGGCTTTAGTTTCAGACGTTGATCGCATAAGATCAACAGTTGTTATTTAATTAAAATGGATTGAATTATGAGTTAGAAATTGGGTTAAACACAACCAATTTGGCGATTTCAGTTTTGGGTCAAATCAGTTTAGGCTAAAATTGACATGATTGATGTACACAATAGCTAGAATTTAAATAGATTAGGGCGAATCAAAGAGAATTAGACTGCTATTTAGTAAATATAAAATAGTAAAATGTCATAATGTCATTTTTCTTAAAATGCATATGAGATTAATGTTACGTAAAAATATTATTTAAATTTATTGATCTAATTTGAAATGAATATTAAGCAATGTTATAACAACAACAATACTATTACTAATAATAATAATAGACAATATTTGTAAATTATGAGTGTATTTACGAAAGAAAAGAAAAGGTAATAATTTAATAAATATTGATAAAATTATGTAGAAAGATGTTATATTTCAATTAATAATTTATATACTAAAAATAATATAAAATTAAATGATAAAAAAATTACATTCTTTCAAAAAATAAAAAATATTAATACCATAACTAATAAATTTAGTAAAATATCAGTTTGAAAACAATATCAGAAGGTCAAAATCGGGTGTCAACAATCTGCAGAGTGATAAATTGTTTAGTTGGAGTCATTAGGCTATGGTGGTCAAGTGTTGACTCAACATAGTATTCCTTAACTCCTTTTGGCCATTCTTAATCCAAAGAATCAATCTGCATCAGTGGATTACACTCATTCAAGACTAAGGCAGGGTAAGGGTTTAATAGAGGTAAAATATGGAAGATCAATCTTGTTCTGATGATAACACAACTATTTCATAGAGGTGGTCTTTTACATAATAGAGTTTTGCTAAGGGTAGGAGACATATGTAATGTTCCTAAGGATTTACATGGATTGGACACAGACAACGAAGATGGTAAAGACCTTAAGAAAGACATATTTTTGTTATTTACTGGACTATAAAGACTTAATGAATTTGTTCTAAAGATTAAAGGAAAGACCCAACAAACTATTTGTTCTAAAAACTAAGAAAAATAGCTACGACACAAATATTTACAAGACTTTGGTAGCAATAAAGACTATGAGTAGAGTTAAAGCAAAAAACTTGAACAAAGTGAAGACTAAAAACGTTTAAGTTTTCTCTCGTACAACAACAGTAATAGATCTTATGCTAATACTTGATTCCTCTCCACCCCCTACCCCCATTCCACGAGTGGGGAAGGAAAGCTGATGCAACTCATAAACATTCCAAAAGAAAGATGGGATTCAGCAAAAAGGACACAAACAAAGGAACCATGATGATCTTGAGCCACGGCATCACCTTCTCAGATGAGAACTTAATAATACATTAACCCAAAATGCCATACGAAGACAAGGGAATAGAACTCCTTGCTGAAAGATGGTCTTTTTAATCATAATTGCTTATCAACCTAGCCCCAAAAATAGTAAAATTGGGCCTCACTTCTCAACTTAGGCAGAAATCATGAAAAATAAAATAGAAGTTCTTGGAAAATGGTAAAAATAGAGTTCTAAATTGATAGATAATGATTATATGACAAAAAATACATCAAAAAAATATCACAATCAGAGCTTCCTATCTCCCAAAATATCAAAAATACAAAAGGATTTGATTTTCTTAACCATCAGCGATAGTCGCCAATGCGACACAAAGTTAACTTTTGCGAACTGGTCAAACAGTGAAATGGTCGTAAATGCGGTCATAAGTTCACTTTTGTGACCACACTAGCGTTAGCAAACTCAAAAACTTATTTTTAAACCCGGAACTCATTAGGAACCCAATGAACTTGGTCCAAAAGTGAAATTTGATTATAAGATATGTTTCGGATTCAATGGAATCATCATGTACAAACAAAGGTCATTATCAAAATTGACCTTGAGGACCCTATTTACACTATCTCGAACCAAAGGTTGAAATGAGATCTAAAAGCTAAAAAATTAAACCAACCCCGCTGCTATCCTAAATTCAACATGTCGAATTTATTGCTCAGTCCATTTTGCCATCCAGCACTCAGATCTCGATATGCTAGCCAAAGTCAACTATTAGCTTTTAAAGCCTCAAAATGACCTCAACTCACCCAAATCTTCCTAAAGACCTAGGGAACAATGCCAACCATTCCCGCAACTCATAAACTAGATTTCACATCCACTGGGTAGGTAAAATGGTCAAAACATATAAAAGGAAAAGTCATCAAAATTCAGATCATTACAACATCCACCACTATGTTTCACATTCATCCTCAAACGTACAAGTAGAAAAGCCAAAAACAAGTAAAAGGTGGAAAAATACTCTCGAAAACCATTAAACAAGCACTCCAACACAGAGTTACGACCATAAAAGTACCAGTCACACCACGGAACTAAAAATATACCATGTAAGAACTCACTAGGTTATCTCACAAGCATCAACAAGTTAAATAATCAATAAAGCCGAATTTCTAATTTCTGAACTTTTTCTATATCAATGACTGAATCCAACATAATAGAAGTTTTTGACATGCATGACTAATCTTAAACCTAACCAAAGCACGCCTAAACACTGGCTACAACCACAGGATCAAAAATCATCCTTGGACCCACAAAAGCCAAGAAATCCATGAAACATTAAACTAACCAAAATACTAGTTCAACCTACTTGAGACAGATACTATCACTATCAACTTACATAGCGCTATAGCTACAGGCTAAAACTACAATGATGAAATTCGATCGCAAAATCATACCATGACTCAAAAGATCACACTTAGCACCCATATGTTACTAATCCACCATCACACCCTTATTATCAACCCATATGGTAAATAAGAAATACTAATAATACTCTCTAGACCAAGGATGTGAAATCTCTAAAAGATATCAAATACACAAGCAACCCATCATGGTGGCACATGCAATCCTCAATATCCAAAAATCATAAAAGAACCCGAGTCCTGAAAAATCTATCTACATACCGTGAACACAAAATCTATAAAAAAAGATACAGAATGCTTAAGAAACTCATCATGATATCCTATGCAATCCTCAATGCTCAAGTAACATCAATCACCGAAAGTCCTCAAAAATTTGATATTTGTATACCATGTACACAAAATTTATAAAAGACATAGAATGCTCAAGCAACTCATCATAATATTTCATGCAATCATCAATGTTGAAGTGACATCAGTCACCCAAACACCTCAATAATCTGGTAGAATGAAAAGCCTCTATAGCTACACACACATAAGTAACCTGTCATACTAGAGTCAGTTAATTTGTGCAGGAAGTATAACAACTACTATAACTCTACGATGAATGTCCAAATCTTAATCAAAACTCAAGAAAATCACAGCTAGACTCTACACATTTGTTGATAAACCACAACACAGAACCTTAAATTTCAATCTCATGCCTATAGCTAAACTCTAAACACAACAAATTTTCTTAAGCATGAGGATCCTTATCATTTCCTTAACTATTTTCCCATTCAATATTCCTTAATACAAAAATCATAGACTGATAGGATACAACTTAAACCCACTCAATTCCCATTAATCATTGCTTGACACAATTTCCACGAAGAATAATCTATACTCAAATCAAAGCTTATGGGAAAAATATTCCACCGAGCCACTTAGCTACAAGAGTAAGGAATTCTATGCACTAGGTACCCATTTCCATTCAAAAATCTCCCTAAATCAAGAAAAAATCCTCATGAGCTGAAATCCCTCAACTCTAATCGAAGAGTGTCTCAATACCAAATAGCTTATCAAGCAAGCAAAACCTAAATATTGAGGAAGTAGAAAATTGGAAGTCTGAAATGCCTGAAATCTTTCCTTAACTAACAAAAATTCCTTACTCACCATCATTTTAATTTAAGAACACCACAAGTCTAGCTTATTACTAAGTCTACAACTAATGAGTATCGCTAAGCATGCTATAATTCGAGATGTCAAAACCACAAGACTGATTTATTTTATATTTTAAAAATATACAAAAATATTAGAATTGATCCACCACTACTTCACAACATAACCATCAAGAACACTATACTCAAAACACCAAAATTCACAATACTTCAAGAAATTCCACCAAACTCAATAATATACTCTAAACGAGCTTCCAACATAGGATCGGCACACCCGATCCACCACTAAGGTGACATCTACGGGTAGCAAACATCAACGGCTCTTGCAAACAAAACCACAAATCATACCAAGACTCAAAGGTGAATAAATAAACACATAGAAGAATAAAGAACCACAGTCAAACACTGCTAAGGCATAACAAAGGTGTACCAAGAACTAAACCTGAGGCTATTGTACTAGAAACTCTTGTCTTGAGTCCATCCTGTGGAATGGTATACTAGGATCTGAAATCTCCTAGAGTAATTAGTTGAGCATCTCTCTATCTAAGCTGTGGGCAATCCCTCCTATAGTGCTCAAAATTACCACATAAGAAATAGCCCAAAGAAGTAGGAACCCGATGAGATAGGCCCAAAGAACCTGAACGACCACTCTGATTTAATACTCTCCAAGCGTAATTATAAAGATTATGTCCTCCACCAGTTATATCACTATGATCACCAAATATCTAGTACCTTTGGACAGCAAATCTCTTATATCTCCACACAAACTCTTCTAATAACACGCAAGCAAACTGATTCCATAAAATAGAAAGTGTATCAGTAAACCTACTCTCTGCACAAGTCCTCCACCACTATCTAGTTGGCCCAAGAAACTGAAAAGCAGTGAAGTCTACTCCATTAGAAACCACCAAACCCAACTCGTGAAACATCTCACAACAATCAAGCAAAAATATATAAGCATTAATCCTAGGATCTCCATCAAATTCTAGAAGGATCTATCCTCATGAACTATGCATATCTACTATTTTCTTCCATGTACATAAAGGGTAAAATGATTGGATATAGAGCAATACCCAGTAATATCTCATCAATACTAGGAGAATTACTAGGAGTCTATCCGGAGTCTGAAGCACTATCTAGCATACTGAACTAGAATAAAAGCCACCTTCTAAATAAATCCTAACACTCGAACCAAAGAAAATCCTCAAGCATAGGTATGGTCACAGGTGGTGACTGAACCACCCTCGACCCCTTTAACTTACTAGACCTACTGCTACTAATAACTCAAGAACCTAAACAGGCTACTCTAACCTAATCTATAACTGGTCTAGCCATCCCATCTCACCACTACCCTAAACCCTACTTCTATCACACATCTAAGGCACAACTTTCGAATCTCTATACATGGGCAAGCGCGTGCTCACCAACTATAAGAGAGTGAGGATAAGAGACTTTTGAGTTACACTAAATCAAGAACACACAAAATAAAGTAAAGAAGTGAATATATCCTAAAGTCATGTATCCTCTCAAAGGTAGATAACGGATGTCTCTAAACCAATCCATAAGACTCTACTAGACTTGGCTTGTACTAATTAGACCAATGAACCTGGGCTCTGATATCAATTGGTCACGACCCAAAAATAGGCATGTGATGGAACCCGTGCACCTTCCAATATAAGTAAGCCTATCCTAACTCAAAAATACAATGTCAAAATAAAGAAGCGAAAGACCAGAGAAATAAATAAAATAAAAACTAATATTCACAATACATTCCTAGGTCTGGTTGTCAATAACACAAGCCTCTAATAAAAATTTGCAACAAGTTTACTAAGATATCTTGTATGCAAAAGTAAGCACAAAATACTAAGAGAGAGATTTGGGTAAGATTGAAGTCTATCCAACACTACCTCGATCTTCATAATGTCAACGCAGTAAGAAATAATCTACAAATTGCTACTCAATCCAATACCTGCACAGAGTGTAAAAAAGAAGAAAATGAGAGAAAATCAAGGGTGAGTATGAAAATCTAGGTGTACTTAAAAAGCATCATCTTTAACTGATCCTAATCCAAAGTGATGGCAAGAACCACTACCCCAGATACGCAAGGTATCAAATCAATCTACAACCATCCAAATCATAATATGTAATCCTATAAGGGTAACCCAAAACAACAGTCAACAACCATAATCAAGATAGGGTAGGCATTATAACCTAGGTGAGTCAACACTAGCCACTTTATGATCAACAATTAGAGAGAAACACTTATACAGAAAACTCACTACTCAACATATATATTTTAGTCTTAATTATATGATATCATCCAATAGTCATGGGATCAAATAAGAAAGGAGTATGTAAAGATTCAATAACTTACAACCAAAGGTGCACAACGATCTCTCAGATTAATCCATAGTCTTACCCCAAGTCTCATAATATATCAATTCTAAAATCCATATAAGATGATGAAGGTAATACAAAGAAGTGAAATAGATGCTCAAACATATATCACAAATAAGTTTCTAACACGATAATACAGTACAAGAGTAAACACTAACATAGTATCAACCATACCAAAAAGGATAATTCAATGCAATGTAGTATGATAATGATGTTGATGATGTGATATGTTTAAGGTTGTCAAACAACCTTCGTATACGCCTACAAAGCTCTGCTCCCGAGGTAGAACCCATGAGGGATTCACAACCCATATAAAATCAATTAATTATACAAATCCAATATCCATAACTCCTCTCTAACACATGTTTTTTGGTAGAGGGTTTTTAAAAATATCACATTTTTTATCAGAAAAAACATTAATCCACAGTGGTACCAATGCCTCATAAATGTATATAATATGACGATATAATACTCACAACCAACCAGAAGGAGAATTTTTAAAAGCTAACCAATATACCAAGAACGTTAGCAAAAAAGCTACTAAAAAGTCAACCATCCATGATCCAATATAATCCATGTACTAGTGGAGTAGGATATGTAATAATATGCCATTGATACCACATAAATCCCAACTTATACAGTTCATATCAAGAAGAAATAATCAAATATATATAACTACTAGTCTACCAACATCATAAAAGACCCCACACGGTCACACATAGAAAATAATATCTCAAAACACTGATAACAACAACATAGACCCCCATACGGGCACAAAACAGTAATTACACCATTTTCATGATTAATTCCCATACCCATAATATTTCACATAAGTTCCATGTGGCAACACAGAATATATAAAAATTTCAATAACAAAATAATGTGAAGCTACCCAAACCTAGCTCATTCGTACATAAAGCCTCAATAACCAATACGAGCTCATTTAAACTCGGAGCATTATCTAAGGCTCGATCATTATATTATTTAAGTAATAACATAATTGTACCATAGAGTTTGCCAAACCCCAGTCATTATAATAAAGGCCGCTAAACAAATTTAGAGCCCTAAAGTAAGCATCCAATTATAATAATTCAAACCTAAGCTATCAACTAAACTCTATTCTAAGCTTATCTACAAGAAATAATACTAATTAACTAAGAAAACTAACTAACTACAATCTATTATTAGGACTCTAGTAGTGCGGATATGCTCGCTTTGTCATCTAAGAAGGACCCCAACCTAAATGAATCACAACATACCAACAATTAAGCAAATAGCACATAAACACTTTGAAATAATATCAATGTACATCTAAATTTTTCTTAACTAAAGATTTGAAAATCCAAACACTAGAAAAATCCCCAACCAATATCTCAAATCCTTAGAAACATCTTCCAGCACGACCTAACTATTAAATATAATATCTACACTTCAAAAAAAAGTCAATGATACCCATATTGACTATATACAAGATGACTCTAAAAATGGGTTCGAAAATAAAAGGGGTAAAATCATAAATTTTTTTGATAAATATTTTCCTTCTACTCATAGGATTCTACAACTAAAAACTCATGAGAAAACGAGGTTCAAATCAAAGAAAACCCAAATTCAAACTTTACCGACAAAACCCCAAAATCCATTTTAAAATTAAGAATTTAAAGTTATTTTAAAGAAGGAGTCGAGGGAAAAAATGATAATTATAATATTTAAAAAATTTATCCATAAATAAATCTAAAAAATTTCTTTGGAGTCGCCCAAATCCGAGTTCCCAAGCCCTAAAAATGGTGAAAATTGAGTTTTGATGCTTAACTTGGGTGGAAATCATGAAAAATAAAATAAAAGTTCTTAGAAAATGGATAAAATAGAGTTATAAATTGATAGACAATGATTATATGAGAAAAATGCATCAAAAATAATAAAAATTGGAGCTTCATAACTCTCAAAATGCTAAAAATACAAAAATAGTTCGATTTGGGTTTTAACCATCAACGATGGTCGCGAAGACAACACATAATTTGCATTCAGGACCTGATCAAATGGTCAAATGGTCTCAAACATGGTCAAAAGTTCACTTTCACAACCACACCAACACCAGCAAACTCAAAAACTTATTTATGACCCTCAGAACTCATTTGGAACCCTATGAACATGGTCCAATGGTGAAATTTGATTTTAAAACATATTCTAGATCGAACTAAATTATTAAATTTATGAAAAAAGATCATTATCATGAAATTGACTCCCGGGACCCTATTGACACTATCTCAAATCAAGGGTCGAAATAAGACCTAATAGCTATGAAATCAAATCAACCCCCCTGCTAATCCAAATTTTAAACTCTGGATCTGTTGGCGTAGTTTATTTTGTCATTTGGCACTCGGATCTCGGTATGTTGACCAAAGTCAACTATTAGCTCTTAAAATCTCAAAATGACCTCAACATACCCAAAACCTTCCCGAAGTCCTTGGGAGTCGTATCAATTATTTTTGCAACTCATAAATCCAATAGCACAACCATCGAGAGAGGTAAAATGGTCAAAACATATAAAAATAAAAATCATCCAAATTCAAGTCATTACATACACATACCCTATCACACGGGCCATTCAGTGTCTCCCAAACAAGTACTCTGCGACATGGAGCCTAATGCGCTTCTTGGATAGTACCTCACTAAAAATTCAAATAGCTTTTTGCTCCTAGTATATTCTAGTTAGATTTCTAACTTATTAGATCCCTTTTTCACTCACTGCTACTTTTCTAGCTCTAGGATTTTAGTTCTTTTCCCAAGTAATAATGGCGGTTTTGGTTTAATCCCC